>NC_073304.1:173453128-173609696 GCF_027595985.1 Sorex araneus | reverse complement strand
CTGGAAATTCACTCTTGACTCAGTCCCCGAATTCGGCACCAGCCTGTTGGACACGATGAGAGGGCAAGTTCCCAGCTGTGCATGCCCAGAAGCAGCCCCCAGAACCATATCGTGATGTTTCATGCAAAAGAAACAAACGGAGGGGCTGGAGCAATAGCACAGCAGGTAGGGCATTAGCCTTGCACATGGCCAACCCGGGTTCGATTCCCAGCATCCCATAGGGCCCCCCTGAGCACCACCAGGAGTAATTTCTAAGTGTATGAGCCAGGAGTAATCTCTGTGCATCGCCAGGTGTGACCCCAAAAAGCCAAGAGAGAGAGAGAGAGAGAGAGAGAGAGAGAGAGAGAAGAAACATCCACCTTGCTCCGATAGCCCCCAAGTGCCTCTCTTCGGGTGTTTCTGGAGCAGGGGTTGGGGGACAGGAGGGGGAAGGTGCCTGGGGAACCCCACATTCCGGATACCTGGGAAAGAAGGAGTGTGGAGCGCGGACACTCCGCTGTACATCTGCCAGCTCAGCTGCTCCATTGACCTTCCTGGTTTGCATCTCAGCTCCTGACTCCCCCAGAGGTCCCCTCGGCGCCCCCCGGAGTGGAGGGACAGGCTGGGCATCACAGGGGCATCTGCTGGCAAGTGTCCCACAGGAAACAGCAGCCCACACACCATCCCTTGTGCCCACGGCTCTGCCCATGGCCATCTCAGCTGCATGCTGTCCTCTCCCGGTGGCGGCCAGAGCAGCGGCCACCGCCCACCCTTCCCTGCTCCCCAGGCCCTGTGGGAGGAGAGCAGCTGCCTCCCCTGCCTCAGGGACATCTCCCTTAATCCGCCACTTCCGTTAGCACACAGGGAGCCGCAGCTCCAAAGCCGCCGGTCAAATCCCAGGGCTAGCTGGACCCCCTGGCTGACCGCACACCGGTGGGTCCAGTCCCAGAGTGCCCCTGAGGCCAGGAAAGGAAGATGACCAGTTCTAAGGGAAACAGGAGGCTAGACAGTTGGCCTGGAACGAATCCTCTGAAGTGAGCTCGTCTTATTGGGAGCAAATATTGACCGAGTGGCCGCCAGGGCAGGTGCCGGCATCTCGGTCTCATTTCCCTCTGCATGGCGGGACGGGAGAGGAAAGGACACGGGTGGGCTCAGGTGGCCTGTGGTAAGACACCAGCGTGTCCGCCTCCGGGCCTGGAGCTCCTGCTATCAGCCCTTCCAGCACCTTCTAAACCTCCCGGGTCTTCTCCGAGGGCACCACGCAGGCAGATACTAGAGCCAACAGGGGTGAAAAGATGCGTGTGGGTGTGTGTCTGTGTCTGTGTGTGGCATGTGTGTGTGGTGTATGATCATGCCTGTATTTGGTTTGTGTGTCTGTAGGGAATATATGTCTCTGTGTGTGTATATGGTGTGTGTGTGTGTCAATGTATATATCTCTGTGTGTCTCTGTGTGTGTCTGTGTGTGGTATGTCTCTGAATATGGTGTGTCTATGTGGTGTGTGTCAATGTATGTATGCATCTATGTGTGTCTCTGTGTGTCTGTTTGTAGTGTGTGTCTGTGGTGTGTGTCTGTGGTGTGTGTCTGTGTGGTGTGTCTATGTGGTGTGTGTCTGTGTGGTGTGTCTGTGTGGTGTGTGTCTGTGTGGTGTGTCTGTGTGGTTTGTCTGTGTGGTTTGTCTGTGTGGTGTGTCTGTGTGGTGTGTCTGTGTGGTGTGTCTGTGTGGTGTGTGTCTGTGTGGTGTGTGTCTGTGTGGTGTGTCTGTGGTGTGTGTCTGTGTGGTGTGTCTGTGTGGTATGTCTGTGTGGTGTGTGTCTGTGGTGTGTGTCTGTGTGGTATGTCTGTGGTGTGTGTCTGTGTGGTGTGTCTGTGGTGTGTGTCTGTGTGGTGTGTGTCTGTGGTGTGTGTCTGTGGTGTGTGTCTGTGTGGTGTGTCTGTGTGGTGTGTCTGTGTGGTGTGTCTGTGTGGTGTGTGTCTGTGTGGTGTGTGTCTGTGTGGTATGTCTGTGGTGTGTCTGTGTGGTGTGTCTGTGTGGTGTGTGTCTGTGTGGTATGTCTGTGGTGTGTGTCTGTGTGGTGTGTCTGTGTGGTGTGTGTCTGTGTGGTGTGTGTCTGTGTGGTATGTCTGTGGTGTGTCTGTGTGGTGTGTCTGTGTGGTGTGTGTCTGTGTGGTATGTCTGTGGTGTGTGTCTGTGTGGTGTGTCTGTGTGGTGTGTGTCTGTGTGGTGTGTCTGTGTGGTGTGTCTGTGTGGTGTGTGTCTCTGTGTGTGTGTATGGAGGGGGGTTTCGGTTCTTCTTTCCAGGCTCAGAGTTCCCGCAGCGTCAGCGCCCGTGTTCCTGCCTTTCTCCCGCAGTGTTGCTCACGCCATACTGAAGGCCCAGCTGTTGTCCCTCCTCACCTCACTCTCGGCTTCCAGAGGGAGAGAACAACTTTGGCTTTGTCCACCACTGACTTTGTAGTCAATGCCTAACCAAGATTGATTGAGTTATTGATTGAAAGCAAAAATGGAGACTGAGGGGGGGGTGACTGAGCGGAGAGATGGATGACGGTTCTCGTCCCGCCATTTCTCTTTCTCTTCCTGACAAGTTACTTACTTGATAACCCTGGTGTGTCAGTAGAACTATGAAGACTCTGTGTGTGTGTGTGTGTGTGTGTGTGTGTGTGTGTGTGTGAGAGAGAGAGAGAGAGAGAGAGAGAGAGAGAGAGAGAGAGAGAGAGAGAGAGAGAGGCTGCTCAGTAGATGAGCACACACCAGGTGTGGTCCCAGTAGTCACGCTGTGACCTTCAGCACCCAGCGGGAGTCGCTCTCTGATGAGCGCCGGGCCTAGTGCGTGAGCCCTGGACATCAAGGTCGCTGCGCCCTCTGCCCTCGGCCAGTCCTTGGGCCTCCCTAACTCCACCGCTGCAGGGTTGTTTTTCCTAGAGTAAGCCTCTCATCCAAGTGCCTTGCCGGAGTTTGATCCCTGAGTCTGGACCTGGCTCCCAGAGTTCTCTGCCCTGCCCAGGCCTCTCCCAGCCTCACTGACGGCTCCCAAACCACAGCTGTACTTCAGGAACTTTATTTCATTCTTTGATGACTGCAGCGAAGTTATTCCTAACTCAGTGGCTTTGTGCAAGGGTCCATGTCCCACACCCGCGGCCACAGCCTTCCGCCGGGGCCTCTGATGTTATCCAGTTCTTGTCACGTCTTGATCTGCTCTAAGTGTTGGCTCGAGAACTGTTCTCTGAAGGAACCTTCACCCAAACACCCTCCCCAGGGGCCCCCTCCTTTCTCGGAATTCCCGGTGGTTCTTGCTGTCCGGGTAATTTATAGTGGAACTTGACCGTGTAACTTTTCCACACTGTTGTTGAAGCATTTCACATGTGTGTGTCACTTGGCTCCTGCTGGCCTGGGAGGGCATTTAGGGTAAGGACGGCCCCACCCCTCTGGAGGGCTGTGTCATAGCTAGGTCAGGGGTTGGGGGCGCTGAGTTCTGGAGCCATATCTGGAGCATTTGTGGGTTTTCTAGCGCAGAGGGGTGTGACAATAGACAAGAGGCTCTGAAAAGCTCATCTGCAGAGACCCTTGGATGATCCCCAAGGAAAAGGTGCCAAATGTCTTCTGGTTGTAACACATTGGCCTAGGAAAGACACGCGATTGTGAGCCCATCCCAGCCTCCGTCACCTACCTGCTGATGATCTGGGCTTGGAGGACTCTTGAGCAATGTGGATTTCAACCCACATCTGCCCACTCCTATCCCATCTTTCTTCATGTGCTCCCCGGCCCTTAGTCAGGTCACCAAGATCAGGAGAAAGGTCACCAGCTCTGAAGGCTTAGCTTCTAACTCGAAAACTTTTATTCCATTTTGGGGGGCGGGGCTTGGGGGTGGGGCACACTCAGCAGTGCTCAGGGCTCACTCCTGTCTTCGTGCTTAGAGATCACTCCTGGTGGGGCTCGGGGGATGGCCATGTGCAAGGCGAACTACCTACTCACTGTACTATTGCTCCGGCCCCAAGACTCTAAAAATTTTACCAAAATGTCTTTTAGAAAGTGATGCTATAAAGGAAGAAACCCAGGTTTCTTACAAACAGCCAAGAATTAGTTGAATTCTATTTACCACTTTTTATCGTGTTTGATAGTATATTGGGACTGGAGCGATAGCACAGCAGGTAGGGCATTTGCCTTGCACTCGGCCAACCCAGGCTCGATTCCTCCGTCCCTCTCAGAGAGCCCGGCATGCTACCGAGAGTATCTCACCTGCACGGCTGAGCCTGGCAAGCTACCCGTGGCATATTCGATATGCCAAACACAGTAACAAGTCTCACAATGGAGACGTTACTGGTGCCCGCTCGAGCAAATGGATGAACAACGGGACGACAGTGCTTACAGTGCTTACAGATATTATATCAAAATGTCAAATAAAAAGGAAAAGGTTCTGGAGCAGAAATAATAAAAGGTTTTTGTTTGTTTGTTTTTTTGTCCATATGGTTGCCCTTCTACCTCACTCAGCCTTTTAGAGGAATTAACATGTTTTAATACATTCCTGGACATATTATAGTTTTGAATATATCTACTTTCTCCTATTAGATGAAAAATCCAACCTAGAAATTGAGATAGCAGAGAGAGAGAGACAGAGAGAGAGAGACAGAGAGACAGAGAGAGAGAGACAGAGAGACAGACAGAGAGAGAGAGAGAGAGAGAGAGAGAGAGAGAGAGAGTGGATGCTCTGCAAGCAGGAGGCCTAGGTGTATATCCCCAGCAATGCTGCCAAGGGCAACACCCTAGATAGAACAAGCTGAGCATAGCCCCTGAGTGCCGCCACTTGTGGACCAGAACCTAGAAACCAATTTTTTTTAAGTTAAACTACAGATTTTAGGCATTTATAACTTAAAATTTCTACCTCTTTTCTCTGCTTCTGCGGATCAAAACCAGATCAAAACATGGAAGGCACACCCTTTATTACCGCCCCTCCTTTTTGTTTTGTTTCATTTGAAACCATACCTGCCCATTCTCAACGGTTACTCCTGGCACTGCCTCAGGAATTCCTCCTAGCAGTTCATAGGGGACCATATGGAGTGCCAGGGATCAAACCCAGGTTGGCCACATGCAAGGCAAGGGCCCTACCTGCTACACTATTGCTCTGGGTCCCCCTGGTCCTTCTCTAAAAATAATTTTTAAACTATTGCCTTGAGGGGCTGGAGTGATAGCACAGCAGGTGGGGCATTTGCCTTGCACGCGGCCAACACGGGTTGAATTCCCAGCATCCCATATGGTCCCCCGAGCACCGCCAGGAGTAATTCCTGAGTGCAAAGCCAGGAGTAACCCCTGTGCATCGCCGGGTGTGACCCAAAAAGAAAAAAAAAAACCTATTGCCTTGCATGAGGCAGGTTTGCCTTGCCTGAGTCAGGTTTAATCCCTGGCACCCCACATGGCCCCCTAAGCCCTGTAGGAGTGATCCATGAGCTCAGAGCCAGGAGGAAGCCCTGAGCACCCCTGGGTGTGACTCCCAAACAAAAGAAAACTAACTAAATAAAAATAATCATTTCGAATATTAATTTTGATCACACTTTCCTTGCATATGTGAAGCCCTGGGTCTCCATCCCCAGAATGCAGGGGGGGAGCTGTTTACAGAATATTAATGTTGGAAAAATAAAAAACAGAAGATGTGTGAAGAAAAAAAAAAGAATATCGGGGGGTGGAGCAATAGCACAGCAGGTAGGGCGTTTGCCTTGCATGTGGCCAACCTGGGGTGTTCGATAACCAGTATCCCATATGGTCCCCCAAGCACCTCCAGGAGTAATTCCCGAGTGCATGAGCCAGGAGTAAACCCTGTGCATCGCCGGGTGTGACCCAAAAAAACAAAAAGAAAAAAAAAAGAAAAAAAGAATATCAACATTGGTCTAGAAGGATTGTAATATTTTGTGGTCGGGGGAGGACTTTTTAATTTTTGTTGAATCACTGTGCATTACGAAGTTACAGTGCTGTTCTTCATCGAACTTCCACCTTGGAATGTTCCAGCACCAATCCCTTCACCAGTGTCCATTCCCCTATCCCCGTGTGCCCAGCCAGCGTCCCTCCTACCCCCCAGCCTGCCTCTATGGCAGCAGCTTCAGCTCATCCCAGGACTCCGTGCTCCTTATGTCCTCTTCCTGCATTGTACCTTTCCCTGTTCTAGCCCCTCTCCCCACCCCATCCCACCCCACCCCAGTGGAAAGCTTCCTCCTGGGAGGAGTCTCGTGCCTCTTTGTTTCTATTGCCTTTGAGTATTTGTTATTCACCCACGATGTGTTTTTACATCTGGCATCTGAGAGGTTATGTTGTGTCTGACCCTCTCCCTCACTTCACTGAATATGATACTTCCAGACCCATCCATCCATGAAACAGAATATTGCATGACTTCGTCTTTTGTCATGGCTGCGTAGTATTCCAGTGTGTCTATGGAACAGTTTCTTTAATCCAGTCATCTGTTCTTGGTCACTTGTTTGTTTCCAGATTTAGGCAATGGGGCAAGATACTTAATCTCTATGGTTAGTTTCTTTTTCTTTTTTTTCTTTTTAGTTAATTTTTATTCAAAACAAAACAAAGTTGTTCATTATACAGTTGTTTCAAGAATTTGGTGTTCCAACACAACCAGTATGACCTTCCCTCCAAGTTTGCTGTCTTTAAAATGAACATTTTGGGGCTGGAGCCATAGCACAGCGGGTTGGGCATTTGCCTTGCACACGACCGACCCAGGTTCCATTCCCAGCATCCCATATGGTCCCCTGAGCACCGCCAGGAGTGATTTCTGAGTGCAGAGCCAGGAGTAACCCCTGAGCATCGCCGGGTATGATCCAAAAATAAAAATGAAATAAAATAAAATGAACATTTCTAGTATTTTGGTTTTGTTTTGTTTGAGGGCCATACCCAGCGATGCTCAAGGCTTACTTTCTTTCTATATTTTTCTTTTTGGTTCACACCCAACAATGCTCAATGGTTATTCCTGGCTCTGCACTCAGAATTACTCCTGGCACTGCTTGGAGGACCAAGGGGATGCTGGGAACCGAATGTGGGTGGGCCACATGCAAGGCAAATGCCCTACCCACTGTACTTTTGCTCCAGCCCCATAAAATAAAAAAAAGTTAAATGCCTGCCTCTTAGTATTGTCATAAAAATCAAATCTTTGGGGCTGGAGTGAGAGCACAGTGGGTAGGGTGTTTGCCTTGCACACGGCCAATCCAGGTTCGATTCCCAGCATCCCATATGGTCCCCCGAGCACCGCCAGGAGTAATTCCTGAGTGCATGAGCCAGAAGTAACCCCTGTGCAACACCCGGTGTGACCAAAAAAGCAAAAAAAAAAAATCAAATCTCAATAAGTATAAATATAGGTCTGGGGGATGGCTCAGAGGACTAGCATGCATGTTTTGATGCGGGAAATTGGGGTTCGACCTCCGTTACTGCCCATTTCTCAAGCTCCAAGAACTGAACCAGGTGCGCCTCCCAACCCAGAAATAACATGGAATAAAGTATGGAATCATCCATCTGCTTCCTGGCTGATAGTTGGTACTATGACATCTAATTCCAAAGGTCTAAAAAAAAAGTCATAGACCACGTTTTATCCTCTGTGTCCTCAAGCCCAAGAAAAGGCAGATAGTGCAGAATGGAGGTGGAAGGAGGGAGAGTTGGATGGATGCTGGAACGCTGCTAAGGCAGACAGACCCACATCTGATGCCCCAGCCCAGAGCAGCCCCTGCTTTCCTCATCTCCCACACCCCACCCCACCCCCTCGGAGCCCAGAGCTGCGCTGTGCATGGAGGCTGGTTTTCATTACAACCAGCAAGGGCTGTATCTCTGGCAGGGGCTGGAGCTCTGACATAAGAGACCTGGAAAGACGCCTGGGAAGGAATGAGGCAGATGTGGGATGGGGCGGCCTGCGGGTGTGGAAGGACCATCCCCAATAGTAAGCCCCCCCCTCCCCGCCCCCACTCTCCCAACCCTCATCGCTGGTCCCAACTCAGGAGACCCGCCAGGGAGAAGTTGAAGCCAGTGGGTTTCTGGGGGGAGCCTCACTGCACCAGACTCCTGGGAGGCGGACTCAGGGCTTCCTGGAGCCCAAGCTGCGGGGTCGTGCGGGCAGGTCCTGAAAAGCACCCGCGGGCGGCTCTGCACCCTCCCCCTTTGCTCTCCAGGTTTCCCTGGCAGGGTCCCTGGCACCGACTGTGGTCCTTCTCTCTGCAACTGGGGGCGGCCCAGATCAGGGCCAAGGCTAAGTGCGGTGCGCTGCGCTCGGGTGCTTCCTGATGGCGCCCCACCTGTCTCTGGATTCTGAAGCCCCCCCCCCCCACCAAGTCTTCTAGGGAGGTGGTCCCAGAGCTCCTGAGTCTGGGGGGGGGGGACAGAATGCCTGGTCCAGGCCCAGCCCAGGGAAGGGAGACACGGAGAAAAGAGGGGTGAGGAGGGGAGGGAAGAATGCGGGCAGCCCGGGAGTTGCGAGCCGCGGACGGCGAGCAGGGACCAGCCGGGGAGGCGACAGCGCTGCCTGGGAGTCCGGGGAGCCGCCCTCGCGCGCGCCCCCCGCGCCCCGGGGTGCCCAGCCCGGCTCCCCCTGCACACGCGGGCGGGCGGGCGGGCTGCGCGGGGCGGGCGGGCGCGCGGAGGGAGGGGCTGCGGGAGGAGGAACCATGTGGCCGCAGCGGCCCGGCTGTCCCCCCTCTCTTTCTTCACTCCTTTTTCTTTCCAAACAGGGCAAAGTGCTCCACGACGCGGGAGCGCCCCTGCGCCGCGCCGCGCCTCCCTGAGCCGTGTGCCAGGCGCGGGGCCGAGCGCGGGGCGCAGCGGGGCGCAGCGGAGCGCAGCGGGGCGCAGGGGCCGGGGCCCGCCGGCACATGGGGGCGGCCCCCCGGCGCGCACCCCGACGCGCCGCGCCCAGCTCGCCCCCAGGGCCCGGAGCGCGGCAGCGGCCGAGCGTGGACGCGCCCGCGTCCGGGCAGCGGGATGTCCCTCCTCGTCCTCGTCTGGCTCGGTGAGTGTGTGCGGGGCGCGGGCTGAGCCCCCCGCCGTCGCCCGCCCCTGCCGCGGCCGCGGGGTCCCCCTTCCCCGGGCACATCTGGCAGGCAGGGGCCGCCCAGGCGGCCATGGCCAGCGGCTCACATCTGGGCCCCGCGCGGACTGCGGGGCGGCGTGGGGGGCTGCCCGGGGGGTGGGGCGAGTTTGGCCGCCGACCGTTTGATGGGGGAGGGTCCTGGGAGGGGGGGCAGGCGGGGGCTTTCCGGCTCTGGAGTATGTGGGGGACACTGGGGGGTGGGGGGCGGGGAGAGGCTTATTCAAGAATTTTTGGTGCCAGGTTCCCGAGGGTGGGAGGAGCGTTTTTTGTCTCAAACAGGCGTCTGGAAGGGCTGGGATTAGAAACAGATGTGTGGCAGGGTGTGAGGAAGAAGTGGGGGGAGAGGCGGGAGAAGAGGAGAAGGGGGGGCGCGCGGCACGAGAACCCCACCCGAGGGTGCAGACTGGAAAATGACCGGCAGGGGAGGGTGGGGAGGGGCGGGAGGGAGAGGAGGGGAGGGGTAGGGAAGGCAAAGCTGCAGGCCCGGGGACCCAGGGGAGAGCAGGAACCCCTGGGGTTCAGGGGATACAGGGGATGGGAAGCACTGGTGGGGTTTGAGGAGCTGGAGCGGGAGCCTTGGGTGTGACCCAGGCCAGACCCCTGCGGCTTCTGAGCCCGGGCGGGAACTGGCGGTTTGCGGAGGGCTGCAAGCCAGAACAGGCAGGAGGGAAACTGAGGGCCTGAAGCCGAGGGGGGGTGTGGCGGGGGCAGGGAAAGTGGAGTGCGGGAGGGCTGCAGTGAAGTCAGGGTGCTCACCAAGGAGCCACGGTGCCTGGAACCCAAGCCCGGAGACCCAGAGCCTGCCCAGGGCCACCCAGCCGGAGTGGATCCGCTGGGTGACCGGGCATCATTCCCTACTCCGTGTTCCAGTTCCCTTAGCTCCCAAAGCAGAAAGCTCAAGGGGAGCCTTAAAGGACCCCGTGGGGTCTCCGGTCTGGGAGTAAACTTAAAAATAGGGGAAATAGAGGAACCCACGCAAATGTGAATAGACACTTAAAAGTCACGTAGCGCACCATCTAGCCCCTGCTCTGTGTGTGTGTGTGTGTGTGTGTGTGCACGCACGCGCGTGTGTGTCTTACAACCACGTACGTGCCTCTCAGGCCTGCCCCGGGCACGATCGCCAGGCTGAGGCTTAAGGAGGTGGTGGCCGGCACTCTTGCTCTAGTTGGGAGGCAGGCGGGGACACTTTCTTCTCTCTTTGAAAGACGGAATAAGGTTTGCCCGTCTGTTTCCGGACCCTCCTGGTGCAGCCTGGTGGCCCCTTTGTCACCTTTTCTAGCCGCTACCCCGAAGCTACCAATTACCAGCTGCTCGGTCGGTCGACTGAAACTCCAGCACTGCCTTATTAAAAACAGCTAGAAGTCATTAAGTACTTATTATGCCAAGCACTTTATCTGTTCTATCTTGTTCACTCACTTACTTCTCTCAGCCACCTGCTATTATCCCATTTTACAGATGAGGAAGTCAAGGTGGAAAGAGGTCAGCTCACAAGCTTACCATCAACCGATGGAGCTCACCTCCCCGGAGGTGGCTCAGGAGACCACTAGGCTTTCCAGCCTGTGGCCACAGCGGCACTTTTAACAGGTCCACAGAACTGTGTTGGGATGAGTCTTCTCTCTGGAGCCTGGGGTTGGCCCAGCCTCCAGGAGGACCTCGGGGAAGGGAAACCACAGCGAATTTTACTGGTGCGTTTGTTGGGACCTACTGTGTGCATTCACGTAAGCCTGCTTTCGCTGGCTCCAGTCTTTATAAAGCCATTGCAGCCCACGGGCCCGGGAGAAAAGCCCCGACTTGCATTTCCACAGGAGTAGCTGCTCACCTTTCACGCCTCCTGTCAAACTTTTGCCACTTCTGTGCCCCTGTCAGACTCACCCTGACCCGTGACATCCCTGCTTGGAGTGGAGAAAACGATGGCATGAAGAGCCACCGAGCTGGGGTGCTTCCGGGTCAGGACAAGGAAGAGAGCAGATCTGAGGACTGCTGATGACCCAGAGACCAGCATGGGAGAGGAGCGAGGGAGAAGGAGCCCAGAGAGGAAGTGCGTGGAGCCATGGTTTGCCTGGGGAGCCTTTAGCGATGCCCTCGGAGCCCTAAAGTTCACCCATGGCCCCTGAAAGCTAAATCCAGGGCTGCTGCTTCCTCCACTATGGGCTGATTTTCGAGGGAACCCACACTCTCAGAGGCAGATGGGCAGGTAAGAGGCCCGAGGCTGGACAAGGATGGCCGGTCCACTCTTTGACATCTGACGGCCTCTGTGTGTGAGCAACCTCGCCGTGGTTGCGGGGCTCCGAGTTCCAGGAAGCAGAGAGCAGGGCTCCCTCTCTTCTGATGCCCAATTCTCCCTCTGCCCCCTGAGCATCTTTCCTGGGCCCCATCGTGGCTGCCGCACGGCTCTTCTGCCTGGATTTCCTCCTCCTCCCGATTCTGCTACCAGAGGCCTTTTGGGCAGCCGGCATAATGCAGAGAATTTGGCTTGAAGTCTGGCAGGCTCTCTGGATTCTTGTTCTATAGGTTCTTTGGGTTTGATTTTTTTTGGTTTTCTTGGTTGTTGGTTTGATTTATTTTGGAGCCCTACCTAGCGATGCTCAGGGGTAGCTCCTGGCGGTGTTTGGGGGACCCTGTGGGTGCTGGGGATTGAACCCGGGTCGGCCACAGGTGAGGCAAACACCTTGGCTCTGTACTATCACTCCGGCCACTTGTTCTGGATGCTTGAGTCTTGTCTGTAAAATAGGGGTTGAGGGATTTTAAATCCATCATTTCTATAATCCCTTGGTCTTACTTCATAAATCTTTAGCAGTTGACCCCACAATTTTGATATTGGGCACAAGCACTTCCTTCTCCTGTGAAAGATTGCACATCGTGTCACTCACGGCTGCTCTCCTCCCTGCCCCAGACCCCTCTCCAGGAAACCGGGTATACTTGCTGTATCTTTTTCGTCGTTGTTGTTGTTTTGGGGCCAGTCTGGGCATTGCTCAGGCGCGGGCTACTCCTGGCTCTGCACTCAGGAATTACTCCTGGCGGTGCTCAGGGGTACCATATGGGATGCCGGAGATGGAACACAGGTCGGCCGTATTCCAAGGCAAGTGAGTCCTCCCCGCTGTGCTATCACTTGGCCCCTACTTGCTGTATCCTACCCCTGCCCACGCTTTTTCCTGAACTCTGTGTTTTTGTTTATAACAACCCTTAGCTCCAAAAGTTCCCTTTTCCTCTCCATACCTGCAGAACAAAATTTGGTTCACCCGCCAAGTCCCACCCCAATTACCACTTCTTTTGTATGCCCAGTTCATGATTTCGCCAACAGAATATACTCTCTCCCTCCTGCCTCTGGATCCTGTAGCCATTCTTTTAGGCTACTTTATTTTAGGATCCAAACGTTTATCTGATGAGCTAATCACCCTGCAAATTCCAGGCATTGATCTGCATACCCCTCAGTGCCCTGATCAACTAAAACTGGTAGATCTCTTTGCTAAGATTATTGAATTTTTCTTGGCAGGAGTGGGGTTTGGGGATGGCCTACACCAATTCTGAGCTCAGGGATGACCCCTGGTGGGGTTCGGGGGCACATATGCGGTGCCAGGCATTGAATCTGCAGCAGCTGCATGCAAGGCAAGCACCTTATCCACTATACTGTCTCTCTGACCCACAGTCATTGGATTTTTGGAGTATTTGGGGAGTGCATGTATGTGTGTGATATGTGTTATTTTGAAGGGGTCACACCTGGCAGTTCTTAGGGGTTCTGTGCTTGGGGCTTATTCCCAGCAGTGCTCAGGGGTCCTAGTAGTGCCAGGGATTAAACCTGAGCTTCCTGCATACAAAGGGCTCTCTTAGTCCACTGAGCTGTCTCCGGCTCTTTTGGGTATTTCTAAGGTTAAGAAAGGTGAATGATTGGTAGAATTACTACTTTTGCCCATGGAATACTCTGTTATTAGGAGCCCAGTTTTAACTCCACTTGCTTTGGTACTTCCTTGTCCATTTATGCAAATAGAACCAGTACTATTTTGGGTTTGTTTCACTTTGTGTCAATATTAGTGGGGGGCTACCCCTGGTATTCTATGGGACCACATGGTTCTGGGAATGGAATCCCAACCCAGGACTTGGTATATGGAAGGTAATTTTACCCACATCCCTGGGCCCCCAAAGTAGTACTTTTTTTTTTTAGAATAATTAATTAATTAGGGGGTGGGAGTTGGACCACATCTAACTTTGCTCAGGGCTTACTGCTGACTCTGTGCTCAAGGATCTCTCCTGGTGGGTTCGGGGGCGGGTGCAAGGGGATCATATGGATTGCTGGGGTCAAACTCTGGTCAGGTATGTTCCAGTAAGTGCCTTACCTACTATACTATCTCTCTGGCCCCAAATTAGGACCGTTCATAAAAGTAGTATACATTGAGCCTGGCATACATGGATAGGGACCAGATCATATATTTGTTACACAAATTAAGTTTGTTCTGTGAGTGTGTCAGTAGCAGATTAAAATCTAGCTTCATCAAAACTTATTCCAGGATGGAGAAGAGCTTCATTTCCCAGAAAATGAGCTGGAGGAAGGCTTGAATGCAGAACCCATTGATCTGTACTATAATGACAGGTCTCAGTAGGATTCCATGTCCTCCCCTCATCTACCCACATTAATGAAAATGTCATCATAATGATACGTTCCCAGTAGACTTGTATCTTGTCTCATCTTATTTTTGTCTTGTGCTCATCAGGGTAATAGACTCATGAGTATATTTCATGAACATCCCTAATGATGAGCTGAACAAACTTTTAATTTTATCACTGTTATTTTAGGGGTCACACTGGTGATGCTGAGGGGGCACGTAGCACATGCAGTTCTGGAGTCCAGACCTGGGGTCTCACCTGGGCAAGAGCTGTGGACTCCCACATTAGTCACATTCCCCTGACCCCCAGAGAGATGTTTTTTATTTATTTTTTAATTGGAGCCGGGGTCGATTGAGTGACACCTGGCAGTGCTCAGGGCTTACTCCTTGCTCTGTGCTCAGGGATCACTCCTGACAGCTCGAGGGCCCATATGGAGAGCCAGGGATAGAAATCGGGATGGCCACATGCAAGGCAAGTGCCCTCCCTGCTGTCCCATCACTCCGGTCCCCTTGACATTTCTAAATGGTAGAGTCGAAGATTGTCCAACCCAGGCCAGAGCTACAGCACAGTGGATATGGTGCTTGCCTTGCATGTAGCCAACCTGGGTTCTATACCTAGCACCCCATGTGGTCCCCTGAACACCCCAGGAGTGATCCCTGAGCGCAGAACCAGGAGTAAACTCTGAGCATTGCTAGGTGCGGTCCAATCCATACCCCTTCCCTCCCTCAAAAAAAAAATTGTCAAACTATAAAACTCTAAAAGACTGAACAATGGTTTCATTTATTTTGAGCCTCAAATCTTTCTGATAAATGAATAAATATATATCCTCTTCTTAGAAAATGACCCATTTACATCCTATTTTGCCTATCATTTCTAGGGATTCATCATCCTGATATACTTCCTTAGAACCCATGGAATTCCAACTTGATGAAACCAACCCCATCTTTAAAGATGAATCAGGACTTAATGTTTAGAAGTTTGGCCCATTGTTTATCAGTAGGGCCAAGGCTAGAAGCTTCCTTCCATGTCCTGCCATGGATCGCTGAGCTAAACCTTGTGTCTCCTCATTTTCAGCTTCTAGAGTAAAGCCGCTAGACCCCTGATGTTCTTCTCATGTTTCAGTTAAGTGAGATCAACAGTGGACAGTGGTTTTTTGTGGAGGTGGGTAGGATGGTGAGGGCCAAACCCAGGGCCTCATACATGCAAAGCTTGCACTATTCCTCTAGCTACAGCCCAACCTGGCATTCATTTGTATGTTGAGAAATTGCCTGGAAAACAGGGCAGATGTCACAGCATTTCAGGATAGCCCTCATAAAAAAAAAGTCCTGAAAATGTCTGCAGTGCCATGTAGAATATCTGGTATGTTTAAGGGCAAGATTATACCCAAGATATATATATATCAAATAGGGAGTCAATAACTCTAACGCCATTGTAATTTTGTGGTTGTTCTGAGCAAGTCCTACTGCTCTGCACCTCAGGTTCTGTTCTCTTGTTTTTGCAAAATTAGAGTCTTAAGGCTACTGGTTTTTAACCCTCAGTGTGAGGGTCCATGTGAGGGGTGGGCAGATGCAGAGTTATTCAGGCCTGGTGGTGCCAGGAACCACTAAGACTACCTGGGCAGTGCTCAGGAGCTTCCAAAGGATGGAAGCTTCCAAAGGATGGTGGTCAGGAAACCATGTGGTGCTGTGGATTGAATCGGTGGCATTTACATTCATGTACCCCTTGCCCTTGTGCTATCTCCCAGGACTTCTTTCTCTCTTTCTCTCTCTTTTCTTTTCTTTTGCTTTCTTTTCTTTTGCTTTCTTTTCTTTTCTTTCTCTTTCTTTCCTTCTTTCTTTCCTTTCTCTCTTTCCTTCTTTCTTTTCTTTCTCTTTCTTTCCTTCTTTCTTTCTTTCTTTCTTTCTTTCTTCCTTCCTTTCTTTCTTTCTTTCTTTCTCTTTCCTTCTTTCTCTTTCTTTCTTTCTTTCTTTCTTTCTTTCTTTCTTTCTTTCTTTCTTTCTTTCTTTCTTTCTTTCTTTCTTTCTTTCTTTCTCTCTCTTTCTGTCTTTCTGTCTCTATCTTTCCTCCTTTCTTTCCTTCCTTCCTTCTTTCCTTTCTTAATATTATAGAATGAAAAATCTATAGCTCTTTCAGATCAGCAGGAAATCTCTGTAGAGCAGCACTGGTCAGCACTCTGGCAGTCAAAAGGCATCATCTTAGGCTCAGGCTATTTCTAAGAATTCTCAGACAAATAGCAGTCACTGTTTTTATTGTTGTTTGGTTTTTAATTCTGAGACCTCGCTGGCTGGTCTGGATGTGATTGCCATCATGAACATGTCAGTATTGCCATCCTGATTGCCATCCATGAACATGTCAGTATTGCCATCCTAGTCTGATTTTTGTTTTTTGCTCTACTTGGGGCCACACCTGGCTCTGTGCTCAGGGATCACTCCTGGTGGGGCTCAGGGGACAATATGGGGTGCCAGGAATCAAACCTGGGTTGGCCGCATGCAAGGCAAATGCCCTGCCCACTGTGCTTTGGCTCCAGCCTGGCTGGTCTGGTTTATTTCAGGCATTGCCCATTCTCCACTGCCATCGTGTCTGCTGGTCTGTGTCCCGGGGTTGGCTCTCTATGGTGAAGAGAACAGCAGCACTTTCCTCCTGGAACCCCGCTGTGGGTTGTCAGCCGTGGAGTGTCATTGCAGGGCCAGAGACCTCTGCTCCAAGGCTTAGTAAGGAGAAGACTCTTGGAAACAGCTCATCCTGGGAGCAGGAGTGTAGCTCAGCATTAAAGCAGCCGCTTATGTGTGTCTGGGGTTTGATGCCATTAATCCTCCCCATCCCCCTAAAAATAAAAAAGAAAGAAAGGAAAAGACACTCATCCTAAGAGAATGAGCCAATCTCTGAAGCCATCCAGCACGGGCGCAGTGTGGACTTCTTGGAAGGGTCTGTCGGGTGAAATTATTGGTGAGCACCTCATGCCTTGATAAGGCCGGACGGTGGTCACCCTGCCCAGCGTCCAGCCTAATGGCCTCCTTGCATGGCATGGAACTAATGCTTGGTTTTGTCTATTTATTGTATATATATATATATATATAATATATATATATGTCTAGGGGTGTTAGGGGTGCACCTGGCTGTGCTCAGAGGCCATTCCTGTCTCTGTACTCATGAGTGACTCCTGGCGGTGGTTGAGGACCCCTCACTGTTGCCTGGATCTGAACCAGGTCTGTGGCATGCACTGTGAGCACTGTAACCCCGTACTGTCTCTCCAGCCCTGAACTATAGCTTACACGCTTGTAGGACCTCAGAGAACCCCCCTAAGAGGAAGGATTATTAGGACACTGAAATGATTTCGTAGCATCTGTGCAGGCTTCATCCTTTACCAAGTCTGTTAACTAATCCTTGGCTCATCTGGAATCACTGAGAATAAATGTCATTATGATGCCCTTTGACAGATCGATAAACTGAGACCGAGCAGTATAAAGTGAGTTTTGGAAGATCCGTCTGTTAGTAAACAGCAGAGTCAGCACACAGGTCTGGCCCTGGGGATCCCCGAGACCCTCTGCTTCTCCCTGGCACAGGCACACAGAGTTCTCCTGCCGCCAGGGCTGTGTTACCAGGAAGGCGAGGGCGGGCTCAAGCAGAGGTCTGTTCATAAAATGCCAGACAGTCAATCCCACAGTGGAAAATTCTACTCGAACACTTGCCATCCTTCCCTCCCCCACGGCATTCAAGTGGTCCAGAAATGGTTGGTTTAGAACCCAGAATGACAAAACGTGTATCGTGCATGGATTGGCCGTTCATGCTGCGTGATCGGAATGAGCCCAGAGGTGATTCTGCTGTGGACTTAGACGGACGAGGTCCCCGGATCCCCACAATCCTGAGACGGTGGGCTCGTGCCTCTGTAGGAACGACCAGGACTTAGTGTCTCTGCTGTTGTTTTTTTCTCTAGTTAAATTCCTGTTTGCCGCAGGCTTTACTTCACCCTTCCCTTAATGCCCCCTCCCCTAGACCAAAAAGAATGCAGCCGGAATCCTTCTCAAAAAAATGTTTCTCTGCTTCCCTGCATGTCTTGACTTTGTGGATTCTGGAAAAAAAATAAAAGTTTGTTGCCTTTGGCACCGTACAGACCCAAATGGGGAAGAACGCTGAAGCCAGACAACCTTTATTTTGTCAGTGACCATCCGTTGGATCCCTGGGTGAGCGGCCTCAGCCAAAGTCTGGTGGGGAGAGGACAGAAAACTGCTTTGTTCCAGGAGGAGGCCGGGAGAGGGGGAGGAGAGACGGAGCAACGCTCTCCAGGGAGTGCCTGTCTGTGTGGGGTACCGGGGGGCCCTTCTGAGGTGAGACCCACAGGGGTCTGGAGCCTGAGGAGGACGGCAGAGTGGGAGGGAGGGGAGCAGGAAGCAGAGGGAGGCAGCGTGATGGAAAAGCCACGCTCAGATAGCTCACCTCCTGGTGCCCACGTCTCACTCCTTGTCACTGGCAGATGGCGCCCGTAGTGGATGCCACCTCCCTCTCTGGCCCACACAGAAGCACCTTCTCCACCCCACACTCACCCTCTCCCGAAAAGCCTTTCTAGAAAGGAGGTGCCTTCGGCAGCCCAGACCCTCTGGGACTGCAGGAACCCCAAAGCTCGGGCGTCTGCTCTCAGAGAACTCAGCCCCAGGAAGGGGACATAGTCACAGATGGGGAATGTCAGATGCACAGACGTGCCGGGATCGAGGAAAAGTGCCCAGGCTTCTCGGAGTCCTGAGAAGGAAGCAAGTGGATTCTGAGCTGCCTTGCTGAGATCGAGTGGGTCTTTGGCCACTGGGTCCCACCACACTCTTTCATCCTTCCTCACGGCTTGTGTGCTTTGGGGAGGTGGGCAGTGAATTAAGCTGGGGGTGGGTGTGGAGCGCCCCCATCAGGAAGGATAGATGAAGGGACCCATGTCCTTGGCGTTTGGCCAGGTACTTCCTGGAGGGCTGGGTCTGAGCTATGTCCTTGCCTGTGGGAATTATGGCCTCGTTCTTCACCCCGACCTGCCAGCTCCATGGCTGCCTCTTTCCTCATCCTTCACGGCCTATGACAAGAACGAGACAGGGACAAGGAAATGTCAGTGCATTTGGATCTCTTAATTAAGAGGAGTGGCCCGCTCACCCCGGGTTTTAATATCGCTCTTCCACATGAAAAGCAAATAGATTGATTCGGCTAGGAAGGAATTTTCTGTTCCCGAAGTCTGTTGTCGTGAGCAGAAATTTTGTTTCTGACTTCTCATCTTGTTGGCGGGGCGGGGGGAGGGGGACCAAATCCCAAAGAAGGAAATTGCTTTGTGTTTTCATTGCTTAAGCGAAGGCTGGCTTCTGTGGGGAGCGTTCAGACTCGGGGCAATCAGCCTTCTCACCCGGCCCCTGTCACTTCTCATTACTTCCGGTGACAATTCCAATTATTTCCCATCACTCTTGAGGGCAGAGCGAGGGCTCGTGCCCCAGGCTTCCGAGTGACCCTCTGGGGGAGCCGGGCCCCCGGCCTCTCAGATCCTGGCCGCCCAGCTGGGGACACTCGGTAATCTGGTGACCTTAGGCAAGCCACTTCACCATCACCACATCCAGTAAGAGGGCTAGAGGTCGGCTGTGGGTTTGAAGTGCTCGCAGAGAATGTTTGCATTGGCCCAGCTTAGAATGCGGACTTCATGATGGCTCTTTCGACTGGGGGGCAGGGGGCCTTCACTCAATAACCAGTTCCCGATGTTCTTCAGGAAATGTCCCCCCAACCCTGCTGGTTCCTGACTCTCTGTGGCTGGCCCAGGGGTGGACTTCCAGGCTCTTGCTTCCTGTTTTGTTTTGGTTTTTTCTTTTTGGGTCACACCCGGCGCTGCACAGGGGTTCCTCCTGGCTCTCCAATCAGGAATTACTCCTGGCGGTGCTCAGGGGACTACATGGGATGCTGGGACTCGAACCCAGGTCGGCCGAGTGCAAGGCAAATGCCCTACCCGCTGTGCTATCGCTCCAGCCCCAGCTCTTGCTCCCTGGACAGAGGTGTCCTTCTCACACGGCCCAGCAGGCTGTCTGTGGCTTGCGCCCCCCATGGGCCAGTGTGTGCCCCTCTTTCCAGGTGCTGCCCTCTCTGCCGGCCGCCCTGGCACAGTCCTTCCCACTGAGCACCTCCCGTGCTCTGGGCAGGGAGGGAGGGACTGGCTCTCTGCTGTCAGCCCAGCAGCGCCTGGTCCAAGGGCCTCAGCCCAGCAACTCATTCCTGCGCCTGCTCCCCTCCCCAACCCCACCTTTCAGGCCGTCATTCTTCCCCACCAAAATTAGAGTCCAACAAGTCCAACACCCAAATTCAGGATGTGTTGAACTCTCTTCCCTTTTTAAATTTGGGAGGAGAGGAAAACCTCAAGGCGAGAAGAAAACGTCGGTGTGTTTTTTTTTTCTGAGTTGTTTTTTTCTCCCCCACTGACCTGAGTAGCAAAGAGTGTGACTTTCGTCCCCGTTGAAGAGTGGCCCAGATTCGACAGCGCTGAGGGGGCCCAACCTGGCCCTGCGTGATCAGCCGAGGGGGAGAATCTGGGTTTCCCCACTCCTGCACCCTGTTCACTGTGCTTTCACCCTCTCCCACCAACAAAGCCAGACAAGCGGGGCTGGAGCGATAGCACAGTGGGTAGGGTGTTTGCCTTGCACACGGCCAACCCAGGTTTGATTCCCAGCATCCCACATGGTCCCCTGAGCACCTCCAGGAGTAATTCCTGAGTGCAGAGCCAGGAGTAGTCCCTGTGCATCGCCGGGAGTGACCCAATAAAGCGAAAAGAAAAGAAAAGAAAAGAAAAGAAAAGAAAAGAAAAGAAAAGAAAAGAAAAGAAAAGAAAAGAAAAGAAAAGAAAAGAAAACCCAAAACACGCCAAGCTCCGTGGCCTCCTCCCCAGCTGTGGGATCCCACCCTGGCCCCCTGCTCTCCCCTCTCTCCCTGTGCCGGTCCTCTGCTTCACAGTCCGAGGATCTAGGGGACAGTCCTTTATGGCTCAGCCCGCTGGCACTAAGGTAGATAAAGTCGATGTACAAATCACATAATTGCTGGTGACAAATCTTGAAGAAAAATTTTTTTAAGATTTTTTTTATTGAATCACAGCGAGGTAAACCTTTACAAAGCTTTTCATGATTAGGTTTCAGTCACACAGTGTTCCAACACCCGTCCTTCCACCAGTGTACGTTTCCCAGCACCAGTGTCCCCAGTTTCCCTCCCATCACCACCCCCCACCACCATCCAGTAACAGGGATAGAGATGTAGAGACTTAGTGCCCCTATAGCAGGTGCTCTCTGTCTCTCTGTCTCTGTCTCTGTCTCTGTCTCTGTCTCTCTCTCTCTTTGTCTCTTTCACCGAAAGGTTGTCCGGTATATCCCTTTACCTATGTTAACACTCAGATCTTGTCCAGCACGACTATTCCCAGCTATTATTGTCATGCTGGTTGAAGGAAATGATTTCAAAATGGTTTTCACGTTCAGTAATGCCACCCTCTATGGGGTTATAACGAACACTCTACGAAGCATGAGTTTTATGGGTTTTGGTTTCGGGGTCACACCGAATGGTGCTCAGGGATTACTCCTGGCTCTGAGCTGAGGGATCAGTCCTGGTGGGACTCAAGGGACCCTACGGGGTGCCTAGGATTGCCTGAGCCCAGGTCAGCCCAGTGCAGGTCCAGCACCCTCCCAGTTGTACAATCTCTCCTGCCCCCACCCCCAAGCAGGCTTCCAAAGCAGGACCATGGCAGATGCATCCCTGATTCTTCTCACCTGACCTGGGTGGACCCTTGAGTACCAGGAGATGATGCACACAATTTAGTTTATCAACTGAGGAAGAAAGGGGCTCAAGGTCCCACATTGGACCTAGCCGGGGTGAGAGGCTGGAGGGCATCTGGAAGTTGAAGCAGCATGAAGAGACGGACTAATGGCATGAAGTTCTGCAGCTCCTCAAAACAACAACATTCTCTCAAGGGCTGGGGCAGTTTCTCGGGCCTCCTGCTTGCACTAGGGGAGCGAGAGCCCTCAGCAGCCGGGGGCTGGGGGGCTCTTCTTCAGGGACCCCACACGTGGAATCAAGTACAGAAGGGCAGAATGAACAACAAGGCCGTGCGTGGGGGGTCCTGAACACTTGGGAGTTGTTTATTGAAGAAACAACAATTTATAGCATCATTGTTTGGGCCTGCTTGTGTATCTTTGGCTGCCTGACTCCTCGAAGGGGCAAACCTTAGTGTTGCAGGAAGTTACTCAGACTCCCTGGCCTGGCCTTCCCCACAGCCATCCCCTTGCTTGCACATCCAGAGATGTCCTAGACTCTGGTCACCTGGGAGCTAGGTATTGGCTAGCCCTCCCCTGGCTCAGCAATGCCTCTAGGCCTTGGCTTGTCACAGAAGAAACCGAGGCTCTGCGCAGTCCTTCTGGTCCTTGAAACCTCGAAACGGGGCAGTGGGGTGGGTCGGGGGAGGCGTATTTGGTTGATCCTTCTGTTCTTAAATCTGTAGGTTGTTAAGATTCCAGGCCCAGCAGGATAGGAAAGCATCACTGTATGTTCAGGGCTGCAGGCCAGTCTCAAAGGCCAAAACCCAGAACCTTCTTTTTTTTTTCCATTTACAGAACTATATTCCTTCTTTCTTTCTTTCTTTCTTTCTTTCTTTCTTTCTTTCTTTCTTTCTTTCTTTCTTTCTTTCTTTCTTTCTTTCTTTTCTTTTCTTTCTTTCTCTCTTTCTTTCTTTCTTTCTTTCTTTCTTTCTTTCTTCCTTCCTTCCTTCTTTCCTTCCTTTCTTTCCTCCTTTCCTTCTTTCTTTTTTCTTTTTTTATTGAATCACCATGAGATAAAGTTACAAAGATTTCATGTTTGAATTTCAATCATACAATGATCAAACACCCATCCCTCCACCAGTACACATTCTCCACCACCAGTGTTCCCAGTATTATCCCCCTACCCCATCCTTCCCCCTGCCTCTATAGCAGACAATTTACCTCATACTCTCTCTCTCTCTCTACCTTGGGGCATTATGGTTTGCAATATAGATACTGAGAGGCTATTGAGTTTGGTCCTTTATCTACTTTCACCACACATCTCCATCCTGAACGATTCCTCCAACCATCAGTGACTTAGTGATCCCTTCTCTACTTCAGCTGCCTTCTCCCCCAGCTCATGAGGCAGGCTTCCAACTATGGGGCAATATTCCTGGCCCTTGTGTCTACTGTCCTTGGGTGTCAGTCTCATATTACGTTATTTTATTATTTCACAAATGAGTGCAGTCATTCTATGTCTGTCCCTCTCTTCCCGGAACCTTCATTTGTCAGTGTTCTCTCCTGTCCAAGTCATGGGGATGATGGAGACTTGAAGTAAGAGTGTCCAAGGGAGGGTGTGACATGGGCCCCCAATAAATGTGTTCATCTGTTCACTTCACCCTGTTGTAGACACCAGCTGGATTCTGCTGGGACATGAATCCCACCTTGACACCATGAAATCGGGCCCGGGAGAGATGCCTCTGGCCCAGGCTGTCCTGAGCACACTGTCCCTTGGGATCTCAAAGGACTTGGTTGGGGGTAGATTTTATCAGATACAGATCTCGGCTAGGGAGAGACTCCTGTGTGCTTGGCAGCATGGGTAGAAGTGGAGCTGTCCCCGCAACATGACCCCAGAGCCCTGCATGTTTGGGGGACCAGAGGGACCGAGGAAATAGGAGAGTGAACACGTCAGCAGAATGACAGCAAATGACCACAGATGTTTGGGAAGGCAGGAAGTGGAGGGGAAGTTGGGAAAGGGAGTCGTTAGGGAGCACAGGCTGACTCCAGCCCGAAGTGGGGCAAGAATTGTGTCAAGGGAGGAGAGTAAACAGTGACCTGGGGACATTGCATCAGGGGCAGGAGGGGCGGGAGGCCAGAGCCCAGAAGGGAACGTGGAGAGAAGATGCTAGATGGGCGGGGGACAGGGGTGAGGTGGGGTGGGCAGCCTGAAGCCCATGGGAAGTAGTGGGTCTCTGGAAATAATACACTTTCCTAGTTTACAGGCCCATTTGGTCTGGGTTTTATTTCGGTTTCGTTTTGAGGTTATACCCAGTGGTGCTCAGGGCTCTGTACTCAGGGGTCCCTCCTGGCAGGGCTTGGGGGAATGTAAGGGGGTTATCAGAGATTGAACCTGGGTTGGCCATGTGCAAGGCAAGCCCCTAACCCGCTGCCCTATGACTCTGGTCCCTATAAGCCCATCTGCACATCTGCCTCAGTGGGGCTAGTGGAACCTTGGGCAACTCTGGGCTTTGGCTCTCTCTGGCACCGAGATTAGAGGTGGGTAGAATTTCTAGGTCTTTCTTGCTGTCTGGATGGAAGGTGACTTCTTGGTGGGAGACTGCAGACCTGAGGGACTGTTCCTTGCTCTCCCCGGAACCCTCAGCTCTGTTTCCGTCCCCCCCCACCCCAACACACACACACACACACACACACACACACACACACACACACACACACACACACACACACACACACACACATCCTGGGCTCTGCCTCCATAGCCAACCTCACCCCTGCTCCCAGTGCCCACAGACTAATCCTGTCCTTGGAGGGGACTGGGACTGATGTCGGTGGGCCCCATGGGTGGCTCATGTGAAGCAGGGAGGAGAAAGATAGTCACTTTCTCCCCATCTGTCTCTGCCACCCGGGACCCAGGGTTACTGGGTTTTTGTCTCGCCTCACAGAAAGGAATTTTAGGAGTAATCAAGCAGTGAAGTAAGTAGATTTTATTTGGAGGGTTTTTGAAGGGAAGGAGGGAGAGAAAGTGGGAGAGAGTGGAGAGTATCGTGCTCAAGAGAGGATGCGGGCTTCTCCAAGGGTGGAGAGAGAGCCCCGACACACATTTCAGCATTAGACACGAAAGCACGAAGGTACACATCTCAAGAGGGGAGATGCGGGCGGCACATGTGCTCAGGTGACACAAGTGCTCGGCCACGTAGGTGCAAGCAGCACATGGGCTCGGGCAGCGTATGTGCGCCCTTCCTTGGTTCAAGGTGGCCTTTATAGGGCTTCTCCACCCTGCCCCCATGTGGGGCTCCCACCTAGGTCAAGGTCTGTTGCTCAGGAGGTCACCAGGGGGATTGGGAGCAGTGATGGTCTTCTTTGGAATTCCTTTCCTGACCTTTTGTTTCTGCAGGAGCTTCTGTGGGTCTCTTGCTATAGACGGGTGAGGGTCTTATCAGGCCTTCCTTCCTGTTTTTTCCTGTTTTCTTCTGAGGGTCTTATCGGGCTCTCGCAGCAACTTCAGGGCTCTTTCTTCCCAGGAAATGTTGCCATTGCCTTGGGAGGGGGCCTTCCCTGTCCTGCCTACACCAGGGCCACGGTCGCTCAGGGCCTCAGCACTCGCTTGTGCTTCGCCCGGGAACGCTCTTTCCCCTGCTTTCTGCGAGGCTGGCTCCTCGCCTTCCAGGCTGCAGGGCAGAGTTTGCCTCTGTGAGATCTTTCCCAAGCCCCGAGCTCCGCCAGGCCGACCCACTGGCACACACCCTGTCCGCCACTTTCCTAATGTTTATCCAGTCTGCAACGGCCTTTACCTCTGTACACAGGCACCCTTTATTGCAAGCATCGACTGAGCATCGCCTTTGAGGCTGACGTCTGTAGGACTGCCAGAGTGACTCAGCAGGGTGCCGTGGACAAAGCCACATGCTCTTTTCTGGACAGCACGCATGTCCACAGCCAGGCTTATGAAGGAGCATCATCTAAAGAGCCTCGCTGTGTCAAACTCTGTGTATTTCCCAGCGACCTCCTTTCACTACCGTATAAGTACCCACAGTCGCCCATTTCACAGAGGCAGACAGTGGAGCATTAGCGGACATGTCCTTGTCAACGTTCACCCAGCGAGGTTGCAGTGAACTTGGGATTTGAACCCAGACGGTCTGAGGTTAGAGCTGGTGCCGCCCGTCAAGGTGCTGCTCAAGTCACCTAAGCTTGTGTTACCCAGACTTTGGGGTGCTTATGAATTAGGGCATGGGGAGGTGGTGGGGCTTGTTAAAAAATGCAAGCTCCAATTTTGTAGGTCTGGGGCGGAATCTGAGAGTCTGTGTTTTCCAGAAGTTTTCAGACAGTGTGGCAAAAATACCTCTCGGGAAGGAAAGGGGAGAGAGGGAAAGAGACTGAGGCGCAGAAACCTCGAATTGGGCCGGAGCTATAGCACAGCGGGGGGTAGGGGGAGCATGTGCCTTGCACATGGTGGGTTCGATCCCCAGGTTCGGTTCGGTCCCTGGCATCCCAGATGGTCCCCCGAGCACTGCCAGGAGTAATTCCTGTGTGCAGAGCTCAGGAGTAACCCTTGAGCACTGCCGGGTGTGACCCAAAAAGGAAAAAAGTAAAATAAAAGAAAGAAAACAGAAACGTTGGGTGGTCTTCAAAGGGTTCACTGATGGCAGAACTGGGATCCTGGATGTTGCCTTGAAGCCTGAAGCTCAGCAACCCTTCAAGATGTTAAAACACACACATCTTTTTTTTTTACATGTTTATCATGTATATATTTGAAATGTTTTTTATTGAATCACTGTGAGATAAACAGTTACAAAGTTGTCCATGATGGGTTTCAGTCATACAATGTTCCAACACCCATCCCTCTACAGTGCACATTCCCCAACACCAGTGTCCCCAGTTCCTCTCCTGCCACTCCCATCCCAGTTTGCCTCTATGTCAGACACTTTTCACTTTTCTTCTCTCTCTGTCTCTGTCTCTGTCTCTCTCTCTGTCTCTCTCTCTCTCTCCCCCACCACCCTTTTTGGTCGTTATGGTTTGCAATACAGATACTGTAAAGTTATCATGTATATCACTTTACCTACTTTCAGCACTCTGTTCTTGTCCAGAGTCATCATTTCCAACTGTGACTGTCACAGGGGTCACTTCTCTAACGTAACTTCTCTCTCCCCCTTCCCTCCACCTGTGACAAGCTTCCAACCACGGGCCAGTCCTCCTGGCCCTCATTTCTATTGTCCCTGAGCACACACATCTTTAAAGACCTTTTGCTAAAACATCCACTTGAATCAGATTGGCAGCGGGCCGTGATTCTGTGCTCTGTACACGGGTAAATCAGCCAGGGCTGGTCAGAGCCAGGGCACTCAGTGACCACTGGGCTTCTCATGACAAGGCCTGAGAGTCCTTGTTTTGAGAGGTCCTGAGAGGTCCTCCAGAGTGTCCGGACCTCCCCCAGCTGTCTAGGGTACGGTCAGTAGCCTCCCCACATGCCTGTCTCTCCCTCACAGGGAGAAAGAACTTCTCCCTCAACTTCCCCAACCACAACTCACCTCTGTCACTTTATTCCTAAGAGCATCATTAGTCCCCACCCTCCCCAGCCATCTCGGACCTTCCTGCTGGACACGCAGGGTTGAACGCACTGAGAACGTCACACGTCTCTGTTCCACCTGCCGCCCAGCAGAAACCTCTTTCTGGAGATACTCTTCCATCCTCCACCTGAGCAAACAAAAGGAAGGTCAGTATTTCCAAAGAAGCTTTCTAGGACAACTTCCACCACTGACGGGGCCTTTCCACTGAGCTGGAGGCACCTTCCTGAAAACTGCCCCCAGTGCAGCAGCGAGATTACTAATTGCAGTGCTCTTCTGACCAAGAAAAGGGTTCTGCATTGCTGGCTTATTTTATTTGTTTGTAAAGGTAATTGACACTTGCTTTAATCGATTGATTTTGATGTCATATGGTTTAGGCCACAGGTTTGCAGGAGTGAACATTGATGGTCCCAGTGTTCACCGTTGCCACACCTCACTACCCACCAAAGACCCAAGACCCTCCACCAACATCCTTATGTCACTTCCTGTCTCCCTCTTCATTTCTCGCACCTACTCCTTCATTTCTTCTTTTGTTTGGTTTTGGTTGGGGGGGCACACCCAGTGATGCTCAGGGCTGACTCCTGGATCTGCACTCAGGAATGGCACTGGTGGCACTTAGGGGACTATATGGGATGCCGGGGATCAAACCCTGGTTGGCCGTGTGCGAGGCAAGAGCCTTACCCACTCTACTATCTCTGCAGCTCCCCACTTTTTCATTTTATAATCATGACGTGTTGTAGGCATGATGTTGGGCATTTTCTCATACACATCTCATGTAATACTGCCCCACCCTAAAGCATGAAGCAGAGCCCCCCACCTTTTAAAGTTATGGAAGCTGAAGCGTGGAGAGAGATTTCAGCGATCCGTGCAAAGTCAGACAGCCAATAAGTTTTAGAGACAGTGTTCTTACTATTATCTCAGGGCTGTGGATCCCCCCTGCCGGTCTGAAGCCCTGTAAATAGTCAGAACAAGACTTCTCATGTATGTCTCCAGTCCTGCTCTTGTCTTTTGCAAATGTAACACTCCAGTTCCCTTTCATCTGGCTTCAGTTATCATAATAGAGCTCGACAGCATTCACTGAGGTCATGTTTTGTGCCCGGCACCCAATATGTAAAAATCTCTGTAAGAAACCTTAGATATCTCCATTTTATAGATGAGCAAAATACCAAAACTCAGAAAAGTCATCTATCTAGTGTCACTCAGTTAATAAATGGCAAAGCTAGGGTTTCAGCCTGGGTCTCACAGACTGCAAAAATGAGGAAAATGCCAGGGTGACGGGCTGGAATGAGGACAGTGAGACTCCAAGTGAGAAATGATGCAAACTTGGACGTGCTCCCGTTTTAACTGTCGTTATTGTGTTGGCAGGCTTGGCCTCCTCTAAAGAATAACTTAGCAGTAACAAGAGCTCGTCAGGGGGGCCTGATCTATACAGAGTCTAGGGCCTGAGCTATTGAAGGTGTCGGTCTGGTTATTTGACACCAGGGCTAAGTGCTTTAAGAAGACAAGCTTTATTGGAATATCATTGGCATATAGTAATTTACACCTATTTAACAGATGTGATTTGTCAAGTTTGGGCATCGTGCATTTCCACAAAACCATCACCACAATCAAGATAATTTAAATACATGTCATAAATCCAAAAGGACAACATCACTGGTTAAGCGTGTGTGTGTGTGTGTGTGTGTGTGTGTGTGTGTATTGCCAGAGCCTTACGTAGGAAACAACGTGCTCTGTCACTCCATCACATCACTTGCCATAATAATGACGTTTCACTGATCTTCCTGGAGGGACCGATAGAAGGACCCAGGAAGGATGAAACCCCACCTCCAATCCTGGGAAGCGACGGGGGGAGGTTTAGAATAGAGGATCTGTTTGGGCCAGATTGAGCAGAACCCTTTGGCCTTGCTTTGCTTGTAGACTTTGTAGAAAACTTTGTAGTTTTCTGATTTATTCTCAGAGCCCACATTTCAAGTCCTGTTGATTTTCTAGATTTCTGGGTTCCAGAATAAATTTGCCAGCGTGTGGGTACTGCTGACTGAGTTAAGTGCAGTGAAACCCCACAGGGTGGGTTCTGGGGCCTCTTTCCAGGGTTGAAAGTAAGGATGAGGTGGATCCTCCCGGAAACCCAGGAGACAGGATACTCTGGGAGAATGTCCATCCCCTATCTCCTCAGGTGTCATCTTCCCCTCACCCTGGCCTCTGGACCCCACACCCCAAGACACATCTGTGTCAAAGGGAATAAAATCTTTTTTTTTCATGGACTATATCTTTTTATATGCCACAAACGAGTCCAGTCATTCTATATATGTTCCTCTCCCTCTGACTTATTTCACCCATCATGGTACTCTCCATGTCCATACAGCTGTATGTGAATTTCATGACTTCCATTTTCATGGTGGCTGCGTAGTATTCCATTGTGTAGATGGACCATAGTTCCTTTATCCAGTCATCTGTTCTTGGGTGGGAAATAATCACTCAGGACAAGAACTGATTGCTGAAAGTAGGTAAAGGGGAAACATGATAGTCTTTCAGCACCTATATTGCAAATCATAATTCCCAAAAGGGGAGAGAGAGAGAGAGAGAGAGAGAGAGAGAGAGAGAGAGGAAATGTGTTGCCATAGAGAAAGGCTGGGCTGGGGGGAGGGAGTGGGAGCGGGAAAATGGGAACACTAGTGGTGGGAAAGGACACTGATGAAGGACGGGTGATAGAACATTATATGACTGAAATCCAATCATGAACAACTTTGTAACTGTATCTCACGGTAATTCAATTAAAAGATAAATAAATTTTAAAATATTCAAAAACAGCCCAGAGAGAGGATTTCCAGGGAAGGCTCTGATGGCTAGGGAAGAGTTTAAATGGCTAATCCCAGCTGTGCCTCAAGTCCTTCCAACCAACTTAATCACCAGGATATTTTCTGAAAAGCAATGTTTTTCAGAAACATTGTTAAGGCAAAACAGTGTTAAGGCAAAATCATCCTTGGTAGTGTGCGAGCACCCTTGGGCATAGTTAGACAGACCTCGGTGGCACAGCCTGCTGGCCCCCTGGCCTACACCGGATGCCCCGTTGGGACCACTGTTAGAGACTGAAATGATGTTTGGGGACATCTTACTGTCACCTTTGCTCTAGACTCCTATAAACATTCAACTCTGTTTGCATCACCTTCCGCCCTTGAAGCAGATGTATCCCGCCCTTTTAGCCTGTGAGCACTGAAGGACAGGTGTGCCTTGCTACACCTTCACAGCACTGCAGCATCCAGCATGCCACACAGCGGTGCTGAGACAGATCCATAAGTGGCCCATCTTGTTCTGAGCCTTCGGGAAGACCATGTCACTTTACAATGAACGAGACTCGGGGCCGAGCGGGACATCACCCCAAGTGTTTCTCACAGCAGGTGTGGCACATGAAGTCTGATACCCAGAAGGGAAATTCTGTGACTTCATAGGGCCACAGGGCTGGGTACACCATCCTTACACGTTACTCTCAGTATACAGAGGCTGGGCAGGACCGATGGCTCTTGGAAGGAGCTCAGCTGTCATCCCTACGAGACTCTCCCAGGGCAGGTGAAATTCCTCCCTGACGTGGTTCCACAGGTGCGAAGGAAGCAAAGAGAGCAGAGAGTCCAAGTGTTAGAGAATAGTTATGAGCCAGGCTGGCGGGGGGGAGGGGCGGGGCTGGGGGTTTCTCAGCAACTAACTTCCCATTCGTTCACTTGTTCAATCCTGACCTTGGAAAGACATCTAGAACTCTTAAGAGTCCTACCTTGACCAGGGTGGAAAGGTTGAGTGTCCTTCAGTCACTGGGAACAAAATTAGACAAATTTGATTTGACATCTAGACACTTGACACGCTTAGACATTAGTGTTTGACATTAGTGTTTCTCTGACTTTGAGATTTCAGGGACAAGTTTCCCAAGCCAAGGCCGTTACAAAATCAAAAACTTGCTTTTTAAACATTGCCAGCTCTAGGGCTGGGGAGAGAGCTCAAAGTGGGTAAGCATAGGCTTTGCCTCTGGAATTCCCTGGTTTGATGCCTATTACCACATAGCCCCCTGACACTGCTGAGAGTGACCCCAAACACAGAGTCTTGAGTAGCCCCCGAGCACTGCCGGGTGTGGCAAAACAGAACGAAAACAGCATAGCCAACTCTAGATATGAACTCCAGGGGCTGGAACCATAGTACAGCAGGTAAGTTGTTTGCCTTGCATGCAGCCGATCCTGGTTCAATCCCTGGCCTCCCATAGGGTCCCCCAAGCACCACCAGGAGTAATTCCTGAGTGCAGAGCCAGGAGTAACCCCTGAGCATCGCTGGGTGTGACCCAAAAAAAAAAAAGAGAGAGGGAGAGAGAGAAAGAGAACTGCATCAAGGTGAGCTGACAGCCCGGGGGTAAATCTGCCTTGAGCCTGAAAGGGCCCCCCTGATGCAGTGACAGAGATGGGATTCTTCAGACCGAGTTCTTCTGGGCTCCATCCCAGGGTGGATAATGGGTGGAGCCCATCTAGATCTGTTCCCCATTGCCATGGAGTCCCACAGGCTTACAGCCTTTGTTGGCAGATGCGATGGTCCAAGTAAATCATAATCCAGCCGGAGCTAAACATGCTTTCAGCTACATTTAGGGGTCACGAAAGGTGAAGGAAAAGCTACCACTTTTTTTCAAGATAGAAGCTCTCTTCCCCTGTTAAAAGCTTCACATCCCACTATCACGTTTCACAATGAACACAAACCAGATGGCTGAAGCCAAGGGGAAAATTGTGGGTTGAGTAAGGTTGAGTAAGAGGGTATGAATTAAATAACCCTTAAGCGATCATTTAAAAAAAATATTCTAAATGTTTTTGAATTTTTAGGTTCAAGAAAATTCATGGGGGCTATAATAGAAATAGATTTGAAAGGACCTTTTGGGTCCTGCCTGGAGACAGAAGGGCCGTCTTGGGAAGGCAGACAGACCTCAAGGTCACCCATGGCCACATCTCCCAGAGACCAGATGTCTCCCAGAAGAGGAAGCAAGTAGGAGGCTGTGCTTTTTATTGCTTCCGTGCCTAACAAATCAGCTCAAGGAGATCCTGAATCAGGCCCGGATGTGTGAGTGATGATGGAGATGGAAAAAGGAACCCAATGCAGGATCTTAGGTGATGCAACTCCAGATGAGTTTCTGAGTCTCTGTCTCTGTCTCTGTCTGTCTCTCTGTCTCTGTCTGTCTGTCTCTCTCTCTCTCTCTTTCTGCTGCCTCTTAGACATTTTGCTTCCCCAAATAGGAAGGAAGGGCACAGTCAGAAACTTCCTATTAGGATGGTAGGAAGCAACTAATGTCCAAACTGCTTCCTATTCCCAAAGAACTAGACACGGGAGGAAGTCTGAGGCAGCGGTGGTCGAAAGAGCACTCAGAAAGGCTGAAAAGAGCTTCCTGAGAGGGAAGGGTTGGCCTGCGAACAGGGAGGACCTTCAGAGTTCAGCAACGCTCAGCCCTACCGGCTGCAATCAAGAACCTTGGCCACAGCTGTAACGGAGTATAAATCTCATTGCAAATTCTATGCTCTTCCCCTAACACACCAACTCTCCGGGTGAGATCATACGCACGAGAATGTTGGTAAGGAGCCCGGCCCTCTCCGTGCAGTCTTTCCCTGCGGTTCTCAGGCCCAGACCTTCCATCTGGCACACGGCAGCAGATGCCCCAGCCCACGCGTACGTGGCTCTGGGAGTATATTCACAGAGCTGGTGCTTTACACACACAAGCAAGAGTGTGGTCTGACGAGCCTGAGAATATTTTGGAACAATGGGCTAGCACTGGGGACTGGCCCAGAAATTCAGGCTTTGTGAGAGCTCCAGGCCGACGGAAGGCCGATGGGGCCCTGGACGATGCTCTGGTTGATGCTGGCTGGTCTTGTCAACCCCAGAGGCCTGTGGCTCCCCTGGGAAGCTCCTAGTCCCGCGCTCCCAGCCCAGAAGTGAGTTGGTTCCTAGGGTGAGAGAAAACGGTAGCTCCTCTGAACAAGGCTTGACTCTGAGGAAAGGGACTAGGAGGAAGGACCTCCTGATCCCAGGGGTGCCAGAGGTGACATGTCCCTGGCAAGGGTCCCCAACTTGGTGATCAAGAATCTCCCAGAGGACTGGAGCAATAGCACAGCGGGTAGGGCGTTTGCCTTGCACGCGGCCAACCTGGGTTCGATTCCCAGCATCCCTTAAAGTCCCCTGAGCACCACCAGGAGTAATTTCTGAGTGCATGAGCCTGGAGTAACCCCTGTGCAACACCGGGTGTGACCCAAAAAATCAAAAATAAAAAATAAAGAATCTCCCAGAAAAATCATATTTTCTAGATTTTAATTTTCCTCTCTGCTGTGGCATTCATGGCCTCACTTGCACTCAGCTGCATGCAGGCATTTGAACCATGTCTCGGCCCTTAGAGCTTTTCATTTCTTTCTTTCTTGATTTTGAGCACCAACAGTGCTCAGGGCTTACTCCTGGCTCTGTGCTCAGGGATTGCTCCTGGAGGGGCTCAGACAACCAGAGAGGGTGCTGGCACTTGAATCCAGGTTGGGTACGTGCAAGGCCAAGGCACTGCCCACTGTACTATCTCTTTAGCCCACTGAGGCCCTAGATCTTTTTAAAGAAGAGTTTAAAAGTCTGCTTCAGGGGCTGGAAGGATAGCACAGCGGGTAGGGCATTTGCCTTTCACGTGGCCAACCCGGGTTTGAGTCCCAGCATCCCATATGATACCCTAGTAGTGCCAGGAGTAATTCCTGAGTGCAGAGCCAGGAGGAACCCCTATGCATAGCTGGGTGTGACCCAAAAAGCAAAAAAAAAAAAAAAAAAAAACTGCTTCAAGGGGCTGGAACGATAGCACAGTTGGGTAGGGCATTTGCCTTGCACACAGCCGACCCAGGTTGGATTCCCAGCATCCCATATGCATCCCATTCCGAGCACCGCTAGGGGTAATTCCTAAGTGCAGAGCCAGGAGTAACCCCTGTGCATCACTGGGTGTGACCCAAAAACCAAAAAAAACAAAAAACAAAAAAAAGAAATCTGCTTCAGGAATTTTGAAAGCACTCGTGCTTTGGCACAATGATTCCATTATTAGGAAAACCTATGCCAAAACAAGGTACAAAACTTTATGTACGGCAATATTCATTGCTGTAAAAACACTGGCATGAACTGAACGTTCCATAATAGGAAAGTGACTTAAGTAAATTATGACTCAAGGCTCCATACATTTGTCTCTAATGCTCTAAGGAAAAAAGATAACCAAGTTTTTTCATGACTTGGATCAACACTCCCGCGATAACATCCTGTAAGAAAAAGACTACAGAACTCTGCCTAGAGTACAATCTGGACTACACGTGTACATAAATACATGTATATATGTTTTAAAGGCCGGAAGGAGATTTTACGAAGGATTGCTGTTCGCTCCGGGTAGTGTTCCTTCCAAGCTCAAGCATGAGGTCTTGGAAATTGCTTCACTGCCTAAAGGACGCCCGCCCTTCCTGGCCTTTCTCTTTCCCTTGCATCAATTCCTGCCTCCCGGAGGTTCTTGTCCCTTCCCTGATCATCTCCAGGGTTCTCAGTGTCCTGGGTTTCCCTCCTGTCTCCTTGCAACTGGAAGAGGGTGCAGACCCCCGTGTGGCCCCTCTGCTCCCTCCAGACTCCGTGAACACCTATCACCCTGCTCTGATCACCTTCCCCTTCCTTTCCACTTGGAAAGCCGGCTTGCCCTTTGGAACTGGACTTGGCAGGGTGCCCTCTGTGCTAAGTCCCCATGCCCCCCACACCCCATCCCCGACGGACCCCCGTAGAGTGGGGCTGTTGGTTCCGCTCCCCCGTAGCTTTGCCTGGAGCTGTTCTCTCTGAGCAAGTTGAACTTGTCAGAACGGATTTATTATTTTCAACGTCTCTTGGTATTATGGGTGCTGGGCAGATTCTACCCGATGATGGACGTGAAGAAACTGGTGGGCGAGCCGGGACGGAGGCCGCAGCTGGGAGTCCCAGTGGACAGACCAGGTAATGGACCCTCTTTCTCAAGTGGCTGTGAAGTGACCTTTCCTCTAGAACCAGAGGGAAAAGCAGCTTCGGGGGCATCAAAAGAGATGGAAGGAGGGGCTGGAGCGATAGCACAGCGGGTGGGGCATTTGCTTTGCACGCTGCTAACCCGGGTTTGATTCCCAGCATCCCCTATGGTCCCCTGAGTACCGCCAGGAATAAATTCCTGAGTGCAGAGCCTGGAGTTACCCCTGTGCATTGCCAAGTGTGACTCAAAAAGCAAAAGAAAAAAAAAGAGAGAGAGATGGAAGGGGCTTGGGAGCAAGTTCAGGGTTCTGGGGCACTGACAGGGCGCCCGAATCTACCCATAGCATCTCCAGCCCCAGCAATGAACATCTCTGGCCTCCTTGGCTGGAGTAGGCTCCAGAGCACTGCTTGGAAGCACACCCTCCTCACCCCCCACACCCCCATCACCGTCCCCGAAGAAAAAGAGGTTTAAATCAGCCATAAGGCAAGATTGGGCCGGAGAGATGATACAGCAGATAGGGCACCAGCTTTGCATGCGACCGACCCTGGTTCAATGCCCCCATAGAGTCCCCTGGGCATGCTCGGAGTGATGCCTGAGTGCAGAGCCAGGAGGAAGCCCTGAGCCCAAAAAAACAAAAAGGAGGCTGTCTCAAGGTGGTTGTTGCTGGTGTAAAAAAAAAAAAAAAAAAAAAAAAAAAAAAACCGCATGGGCGATATGAGTAACCCTCAGAGGAGGTGCAGAAGTCCTTTCTGGAGACTGGGAGGAACCTCGGTCAGACCCAAGAAATGGGCCAAGCAGAGTCCTTCCCTCTTTTCGATTCCTCCTGGCCCTCCAGAGGTGGTAATTCCCCAGCAGGGGCCTGGAAGCTGGTTTTCGGGGTGCAAATATAGATGTTGGGGGGTCGGAGAGATATTACAGCAGATAGGGCACTTACCTCGCATGCAGCCGACCCAGGTTGCATCCCTAGCACCCTATATGATCTCCTGAGCATGGCCAGGAGTCAGCCCTGAGCACAGCCCAATGAGGCCCAAAAGCCAAAACACTAAAATAGACCTCGGGGGAAACATCTGCTCTGCCCTGACCTTCATCTCTGCGTCTCTAAAGACCAGAGGTTTCTCCACTGCCCTTGTCGTATGCCCCAATCCTGAGACTTTGGGAGTGGGGGCAAAGTGAGCCCGCTAAATGGACGCGGCCCAGCCCCCATGAGCCCGACCCAGACCACACAGCGGAACTCAGGCCAAGGCAACTTTGCTGGCTCACAGCTTACGCTCCTGAAGCTCTCCCGTGTCTGAAACTCAAAAAAGAGAAGGCAAACACGAAAAGCCAGAGACACAGCTCCTGCCTCAGAGAAACACAGCTACAGGGGAACCCTGTGAATGAGACAAAGGGCTGCTGCGGCGGCCAGTCAGTCCCTGAGGACTTCTTGGAAGAGGTGGATTTGACCCGAAAAGGCTGGAGTGCCCACAAAGGCCGACCACCAGGCAGGAACGTTGAGAGGCTGGACGCCATGCAGGAAGCTAAGCGGCTCCAGATCTTCTCCTCGGCACGAGAGCAGCCCCGTCTCACTCCAGAGTCACTAGCCCAAGTGAGTTATTGAAGTTGCTTCCAAGTCTGGAAGGAAAGAAACACTTGGAGAGAGAAGCCAGGGAGCGCGGCCAGCTGGGCCAAGGGGAGCTGGGTGAGGGCGCCGGTCCCTTGGGGCTGTCTGGCCCCAGCTTTGGGGTGGGCAACCACAGCTCTGCCCAGGCTGACCTCTGAGCCCTGCCTCCCTGTCACAGAGGGCCCAGGCTCACTCAGCGGACGAGAGGACAGGCTTGCCAGCATTGGGGGGTTTCTCCCAGCCAACTGCCCACCTGCTGCTTCCGGCCAGCACCGCAGCTTTATTGCTTTACTGGGCAAGAGGGGGCCACCAAGCACTGCTCAGGGCTTATTACTTACTCCCAGCTCTGCACTGAGGGATCCCCCACCCCCACTCCGGCAGGCCTCGAACCCAGGTCGACCGCATGCAAGGCAGGCATAACCCTACTGTCCCATCGCCCCCGCCCCGAGATGGGTTGATCTGAAGCCCCAGGTGACCCCAGAAGCCTCTTGTGCCGCAAACCCTCAGCCCAGTGGCCGCTGGCTCAGCGGGACTGGTTCCACGGTCAGCCCCTTTGCCGCGCAAGGACCGGTGGTCTGGGGGATGATGGCAGTGTGACCTCTGCCGTCCCGGTGGCCCCATGTCACAGTCCGCCCATCAGGCTCGCTGGCCGGGAAACCTTACACACGTGACTGGGCTGCTGACTGGCCCCTTCCTCGGGTGCCCCCTCCCCGATACAGGGAGGGAGGGGGGACGGTGGATAACGTTTTGGACGATTGGCCCTCAGCAGGCCCTTCCTGTGGACTCTGCACCCCACCCTGCCGGCCATTCTGAGCTCAGCATCTGGGAGCACCTAGTTTTACCCCCCCCCTCACAGTCCTGTTTGCTGGGGGTCTCTTCCGGCACGGAGACCCTCCCCCGCAATGCTGGAGCTAGTGGGTCTCGACAGGCCTCATCTGGACCACAGACTCCGGAGAGGATGAGACGCGCGTGGCCCCCGGTGTCTGGGCACTGGGGAGACGTGAGCCGCATGGGCGCACTCCCCATTCAGCCAAGTGATGCTTTTCCAACCGACTCCCCAGCACCGGGAAGGGTCACAGGCTTCCGGTCCAAACACAGCCTGGTCTCGTCGGGTCTGAGGAAGGCCGAGGAGGCAGGCGGCCCATCGCTGGGGAGGAGGAAACAGGGGCTGTTTGGGATTCCATGAGGGCTCTGGGCTGCTGGAGCCGTCAGGCGGATACACAGGCTCTGTCGGGCTTGGAGCTCTTGGCATTCTGGCCGCGTCCCCCGATGACCATTTATGGTCAAGGCCTCTGAAGGGGGTGTAGCCCCAGGGTCAGGCAAGAGTGACGAAGTTGGAGGAGAGGCACCTGGCAGAAACTGCTAGAACCTTCCTCCGAGCTTGGGCTCAGCTGCCCCCCCTTCAGGCTGGAGAAGGAAGAGCAAACCCGTTCCCCCCCCCCCCCCCCCCCCCGGGATGTGCTGCGGGAGGCTGGTTGGTGCCGAGGGAACGTGGACATAGAGAGTGAGTTTTGTTTGGCGTTTTTTTTCCTGGTGCCGGGATGAAATCCAGCCTCACACATTTCAAGGCAGTGTTCTCCTCCTGGGTTACATTCTGCCCTTAACGACGCGTTTGAAGATAGGACCCGTCCATATTTGTATAGGAAATTCAGTTTCTCTGCCTCTTGTTTTTTTTTGTTGTTGTTTTTTGTTTGTTTGTTTGTTTGTTTTTTTAATCTTGTTTCTTCTTGAAGTGTGAATTGAGGCCCGGTCTTCCCTGCCAGAAGTAGCAGACCTATAAAGCTCGGTCTAGGAGGGACGTTGGACAGAGGTCTTGGTCCAGTGCCAACCACGGGTCCTAGAACGGGGAGGCCGCTGGGTCCCATGGTGGGCCCCAGGCACTCTTACGGAGTGAGGAAAGACTGTATGGGAGGGTTGGGGACAGTACAATGGTCACAGGGAGTGGTAACGGGGCGGCTGCTGATCCTGGGTAAATGCCTGTGAGTCAGGAAATGCCACAGTGATGTCAGGATGGGCTGCTGAGGCCACCAGGGCATAGTGTTTGCCACCCAGGACACCCACTCATGATGTCCCATCAGCCATGGGATGTCAGGCTGCCGGGGAGGACTGGTGGGCAGAGGAGGGACAAGTACCTGAACCACAGAGGCACTCCCTGGGTATTAATATTCATCACTACTCATTAATAATCATAGTCTCATTCTTTTTGTTGTCATTGTTTTGGGTCACACCCACAAAAACCTGCAGTGCACAGGAGTTACTCCTAGCTCTGCACTCAGGCAACACTCCAGGCGGTGCTCGGGGGACCCTATGGGATGCTGGGGATTGAACCCGGGCCAGCCACGTGCAAGGCAAACACCCTCCCCACTAGACTATGGTTTCAGCCCCCAGTTTCATTCTTATTTTACAGAAGAAAAAAAAAACAGAGATTTGCAAAGGCCAAATAAAGGCTCGAAAGTTCAGGTCTGGCTTCTGGTGGAGTTAGGATTCAAGTTCCTTTCTCCTCCGAGAGGCCTTGGAGCGTTTTTGCCCAGGTCAGTCGCTAGTGGAGGACCCGCCCACAGGGCATGGGCAGGAGGTGGTTGGCATGTCCTCGGGAGCCCCTCGGAAGCTGCTGTAATGGATCTGAGGATCGGGGAATGGGCAGGGAACCTCTAAGGCAATACTCAGGGGACCACTTCCAGCAAGACTGGCCAAGCAGGCCAAACAGTTTAATGCTAGGGTTTGAGGATCTGTCCATCAACCTGACGGGAGAAGCCGCCCCCAGTGTCACCAGATCAGCTGATTCCTCACACAGCATGGAGTGGCACTGTCAAAATCTCTTTTTTCCGGTTCCTTTTTCTAGAACTTTGCAGAGATCGTGACCTCAGTCATGACACCCTTTCTTCCTTGGCCAATGAAAAAATTCTTGATAATGTTACAACATTCTTTGCCTCATTTCAATTCCAAAGATTCTGAGGTTCCTCTTTACTATCTCAAAAGTTATGATAAATGCTTTTAAACCTTGTAGAACAAATTACAGTGGACGCATACATATAATCCAAATTAATCGAGCACTTCTTTAGGCCTGCTAGGGGTTCGATACTAGCAACAGGAGAACAACTGGACTGACCCTGTCCTGTAAGAAGCAGATGCTGAGGCTGGAGTGATAGCACAGTGGGGAGGGCGTTTGCCTTGCACGCGGCCAACCCAGGTTCGATTCCCAGCATCCCATATGGTCCCCTGAGCACCGCCAGGAGTAATTCCTGAGTGCAGAGCCAGGAGTAACCCCTGTGCATCGCTGGGTATGACCCCCCAAAAAAGCAAAAAATTTTTAAAAAGAAGTAGATGCTTAGACACAGCCAATCCTCAATGTGCCCAGACATCGTAACGAATCAAACTCAGGAGACAGCAGGATGTGCCACACAAACACACACACACACACACACACACACACACACACACACACACACACACGACAGAGACTCACTTATTTCTTCCCCAGCCTATGTTGGCGCGTCACAGTGCACCAGGCTACCACACTGGGTGGTCCAGACCTCAAAGCTAGGATTTTGGCCATAGGGGTGGTGCAGAGAGTCAAACTCCCAGCCCCTCACATGCCAAGCAGACTCTCTCACTCAGCCACATCCCCAGACCCTGTAAGTGGGCATTTTCATCCATCTCAGAAGCAACATGATTTTCTACTCATTGGTGAGGCCCTATGGATAAGTGTTGGCAAAACTAAGAGGCTCTTGGCAAAGACAAACAAATCCAGGTCTGTCACGAGGGCAGTTTGGGGTCAGCAGATTATCCCTGGTCTGCACAGGAGTTAATAATGTTGTACTCTTCCTGGAACAAAGCAAATGCTTTACCTGGAACACAGGCGCTGGTGGGTGTTATTCTTAATAGCAGGGTTGTCATCATTCTGGGTGTGAACAAACATTGGATGGATGAACTGAGGCTAGTTATAAGACTTATAAAATTAGGGCAATTTGTAATTTTCCGCTTTGCAGAGGAAATCTGTACCCATTGTGATGCCGGCGGCTCCTCGGCACCATGATTTGGCAGAAAGACGCAAACAGCAGACACGCCGGCTCCCGACATATCCTCCTGGCTGTGCGGCCGGGGCTGCAAGCTGGACGTTGTCATCATGATTCTCTCAGTCTCCACGCAAATGTAATCGGATTCTGTCCCCAACCCTCAAAACTCTGACTTTCTTTTTGTCAGTGGTTTATTTTTATAGTGGTTTTTTCCCCTTTTCTGGGTGTACTTTTTTTTTTCTTTTTGGGTCACACCCGGCGATGCTCAGGGGTTACTCCTGGCTCTGCACTCAGGAATCACTCCTGGTGGTGCTTGGAGGACCATGTGGGATGCTGGAGATTGAACCTGAGATGGCCGCGTGCACGGCAAACACCCTCCCCGCTGTACTATCACTCCGGCCCCCCAACTCTAACATTCTTAGGGTCAGGGCAACAGTACAGCAGGGAGGGCATTTGCCTTGCGCACGGCTGATGTGAGTTTGATCCCTGGCATCTCGTGTGGTTCCCCCAGGCCAGGAGTAATTCCTGAGTCAGGAGGCAGAAGTAACCCTTGAGCAACACTGGGTGTGACCATTCCCATCCCCACCCCACCCCCATAAAAAAGAAAGACTCTGACATTCTCTCAGAACCTGCTTCCCTTCCGTGTCTGCTTGATCTTGCCGGACCCACTTAACTGGTGCTTCTCTGATTTGACTAGAGCACATGGCCCAGGATTCTAACGAAATGCAGCTTCTGACTGTTTAGGAGGGGACTAGCCTGGGAGCTACATCTGATCCATCCACTGAGCTTTCGGGGCTCCTCACTCCTAATATCTGGGGGCCACACCGGGAAGTGATCTTTCTCTCTGGCTCCAAAGCTTCGGTCCCAGGCTTCTTCCCTCCTCTCCTGCCCGTCCTAGCTCAGACCTGAGCTCAGGCCCCAGCTCTGAAGTGGCTCCAAGCCTTGTCCCACTGCTGAAGTCACTGGAATAGGCTCCCTCTAGAACGCACTGGCACTGGCGCAGGATTCATCTAGAATACCCTGACATGGGTTTTGGTGCCTGCTGAGTGCCAGACGAAGATTTCCGAGGCTGAAGACGCCACCCTCTTTGACGTGACTCGGCCTTTTCCCAGGCTGGTGACTTCCCAGGGTGTCTTGCTCTGCCTCACCCCAACACTTCTTCTTCACCACAGGGGACTCACTTCCTGCCTCTTCCTGCCTTCTGCCCCCACCAAGACCCCAAATGCAACCTCAAGGCCTTCGCCCTTCCTCAGGGCACCGGGATCCACTCCGCAGCGGATCTCAAAGTGAGCTCAAAGCTGTGCTGGCTCTCTGTGTCCCAAATCCATCACTTGTGTGCGCCCCTTCCCCTCCCTCGGGGCTCCCCGCTCCTCCCTCTCTTGGCCAGCCCCGCTGCACGTCCCTCGGTCACTAACTTCCTCTCAGTGCCGGGAAGATCCGTGCCTGGGTTCCTTTACGTGGGTCTCTCTGCATTATTTATGTTACCGTGTGAGCTGTGCTGTCACATGATAAATCACCTTCAGTCCGTTTTAGAAATCGGTGAGCTATAAATCAGAAATAATCAGCTGCAAGGGCAGACAGGAAATGTTTATTAAATGAATACATCCGTGCTGGTCTTCTGCAGCTTTTTGGAACCCTGCTTTATTCTAAGAGGTGGAAGGAGCTCCAGCTCCCTGGAACATCCCCGGAGCTGGACCCCCGTGCTGGGGTCTTTCCCTTCATGTCAAGCCCTGCCATCTGCTGGGAGCCTGCCTGCCTCTGGGGACCTGCACTGTGGTCCCCGATCCCAACCTTGTGTCCGTCTGGAAATATTCCGAGTCCGGCCGCACATCCCACCCTAGGCCTAGGGAATTCGATGGTTTTCAAATTTGAGCAGCTGGCTGGACCCGGCCCCAGAGGCAGAGAGGACCAAGCCTTTCTCTGTCTCAGGTGTGGTGCTGGTGGGTTTGTGTTGGAATATTGAATGTCTGTAACAAATCTTCATGAACAACCTTGTAAATCACAGTGTTTCTATAAAGTGGAAGGGGAAAATAAATTTTTTTAAAAAGAATGTCCTTTGGTAACAAATTCCCAGATGTGGCGGCCGCTCAGTAATATGGCTCATAGAGGATCACCACCGTGGGCTGATTAGATATTCCTTTGTTTGTTTGTTTGTTTGTTTGGGGGGCATAACTGGTGGTGTCCAATGCTTACTCCTGGCTCTGCTCAGGGACCACTCCTGACAGTCTCAGGGGACCCACGTGGGGTGTCAGGGATCAAACCCAGGTCAACAGCATGCAGGGCAACTGCCTAACCTCTGTACTATCTCGTTCAGATCAATCAAGGTTTGTCTCGCCAGTCTCCGAGTTTTAATAGTTCAGTGCAAAAAGAAAAGCAGTTTTTTAAAGTAGCTTTCCTTTTTTCTTTCTTTCTTTCCTTCTTTCTTTCTTTCCTTCTTTCTTTCTTTCTTTCTTTCCTTCTTTCTTTCTTTCCTTCTTTCTTTCTTTCTTTCTTTGCTTCTTTCTTTCCTTCTTTCTTTCTTTGCTTCTTTCTTTCTTTCCTTCTTTCTTTCTTTGCTTCTTTCTTTCTTTCTTTCTTTCTTCCTTTCTTTCTTTCTTTCTTCCTTTCTTTTTTTCGTTCTTTCTGCTTTTTTGGTCACACCAGCAATGCTCAGGGGTGTTACTCTGGGCTCTGCATTCAGGAGTTACTCCTGGCAGTGCTTGAGGGACTATATGGGATGCTGGGAATCGAACCCGGGTCGGCCGTGTGCAAGGCAAATGCCCTACCCACTGTACTATCACTCTAGCCCCCGAGAAAACATTTCTTAAATGTAAATAAATAATAAAAGTGAAAACATCACCATTAGGTAGACGTTATTTTATGTATTTATTTATTTATTTATTTATTTATTTTGCTTTTTGGGTCACACCCAGTGTTGCACAGGGGTTACTCCTGGCTCATGCACTCAGGAATTACTCCTGGTGGTGCTCAGGGGACCATATGGGATACTGGGAATCGAACCCAGGTCAGCCGTGTGCAAGGCAAATGCCCTACCCGCTGTACTATCGCTCCAGCCCCCAGAAGTTATTTTTAAAAATGGGTGAACTTCTCGTTAGTTCCCCTTTGGGTTAGAAATTGACACGTTTTGGGGTCTTTTTGTGTGTGTGGTGCCAGGGATTGAACCCAGGGAACTGACACATGTGAAGCGAGGGCTCTATCGCTGAGTCAGATCGTTTTAAAGCAACGATGATTAGCTAACGCGGAGTTTTTGCCGAGAGTGACACATAACGCCTATTGATTCTTGCCAATTCAGGGCACCCCAACTGTGCTCGGGTGTTCCCACACCTCGCCCCGCTTCCCTCAGCACTGTACATCATCTCTCTGCCCAGCACTTACCTCACTGCCTCGTAATTGTCGGGTGACCGTTCCCTGTTCTGCAAAGTGTGAGAGCGTCATCCCAAGATTCTAGCCCCGAGAAAAGCTCACGGAAATGAAAACCCAGCGGCGGCATACCGATTGTCTGCATTCCTTACCCCGTCCAGTCTGGCCAGCCACACCTGGGGTCCGAAGAGGTAGTACAGCGGGTAAGGCGCTTGCCTTGAAGGCCTTGCAGGTTCGATCTCCAGCATCACTTAGGGGTCCCCTGACCCTCGCCAGGAGTGACTCCTAGACACCGAGCCAGGAGGAAGCCCTGAGAACCGCCACAAATAAAATACAAAATAAGCCACACCTTCTCCTGCTGTCATCCAGGCCTTACACTCTTCTCGGGGTGGGGGGGTGGGGGGGAGTTAGTCACCTGTTCCCTACAACAGGGGACTCTGAAGAAACAAGAAGAAACAGAATTGGAGGCGAGTTTGGGGATGCCCTCTCTCCCCTCACCGGCTTCTCAGACTGGGAGAGCACCAAAAACTGAGCCTCAGACATGTCAGCAGGAGAAAAAGACCAAATTTGCACTCCCAGATGCAGGGTGAGTGGGTGGAATGTTCACTCAGGAGCAGGGCGGGAGCCAGTGCTCGCTTTGGCAGCCCGAGCACTGGAACCGGAGTGATGCAGAGATCAGTGTGGCCCTTGCAGGGGTGCTGTGTAGATTCATGGGATGCTCCATAGGCTTAAAAGAAATACACTGTAGCACTGTAGCACTGTCATCCCATTGCTCATCGATTTGCTCAAGCGGGCACCAGTAACGTCTCCAGTGTGAGACTTGCTGTTACTGTATTTGACATAGCGAATACGCCACGGGTACATACGTAAATAAAAATAAACAGGAGCCAAACTGGGCCCCCCATCCTGAGCTAAGGGGTGAGCTGGAGGTGCTTCCTTCTTCTCCAAGGAGAGAGAAGAAAGTCTCTCATGACAAGGGGATGACTCGGTGTGACAAAACCAGTTATCTCCAGGATTTCCCTGTCTGAAAATCAGTTTCTCCAATTAACAGAGAAAACTGGAGGCGGGGGTGAGGGGGGGGGCGTGAGGGGGCTGAACCATAGCACAGTGGAGAGGGCACTTGCCTTGCACTCGGCTGACCTGGGTTCCATCCCCAGCATCCCATAGGGCCCCCCAAGCACTGCCAGGAGTGATTCCTGAGCACAGAGCCAGGAAAGTCCTGAGCATCGCCGGGTGTGGGCCAAAACCAAGATAGAGACAATTAGGTTTAGAGCAGACTCTAAACTGTGTAAGCTGAGTTCTTCTGGGGAGATTCCCAAGCAGTTTTCCAGGGACCCCCAAGGCCACTCCAGCTATACTTGGCCTGGCACAGGCCCCGCAGTGCAGGGGAACACCTGGGGACAGTGCCACGACGGGCAAGGGCCCCGCATGCTCCCAGCCCTGTGAGCTGGCCCTGGCCCTGGGGTCGACACTACACAGCATCGTTTCTCGTGAGGTCGCAGGGGCTGCCGTGGCCTCAGCCCCACGTGCCTCAGTGACTCTTGGAGAAATCAAGCCTCTTGGGGACTTCCTGGAGAGAGACTCTGGGGGTGGGGGGCACCGCTCCTTCATTCTCCCCACGCTTCCTCTTCACCCTCTCCTGTCCGGCTCACCCTGCGCGGCCCTGCATAGCTCTGTCTTCAGAGCGGCCAGCGGCTCGCCCGAGTGCGGAGCTGCCTGCCTGCCACCTCTCTCTTCTGGCTCTGTAAAAAGTAGCTGTAAAATACTTCCCAGGAGAGACTGTTTTATTTTTTCCTGCGCTTCTCAGACACTGTCTAGTCTCTCTCCCTCTCCCACTCTCTCTCCCTCTGTCTCCCTCCCCTCTCTGTCCCTCTCCCTCTCCCTCTCCCTCTCTCCCTCTCCCTCTCTTTTCCTCTCTCTCCCTCTTTCTCTTCCTCTCTCTTTCTCTCCCTCCCTCTCTCTCCCCCTCTCTGTCTCTCTGTCCCTCTCTCCCTCTCTCTCTCCCCCTCTATCTGTCCCTTCCTCTCTCTCCCTCTCCCTCTCTTTTCCTCTCTCTCCCTCTTTCTCTTCCTCTCTCTCCCTCTCTCCCTTTTCCTCTCTCTCCCTCTTTCTCTTCCTCTCTCTTTCTCTCCCTCCTTCTCTCTCCCCCTCTCTCTGTCTCTCTCCCTCTTTCTCTCCCTGTCTCTCTCTATTTCTCTCTCCCTCTCTTTCTCCCTCTTTCCTTGTCTCTTTCTTCCTCTCTCTCCCTCCCTCTCTCTCTATTTGTCTCTCTCTCCCTCTCTCTCTCACATACACACACACGTACACACACGTACACACACACACACACACACACACACACACACTCACTCCCTTGATGCTGTGCGAGCTCACTGGCCTTTTCCATTCTCTAACTGACCCTCTTCAGGGAACAGCGGCCTCCTGTATGGGGGTCTGTGCCCCGCACTTCCTGCCCTGGAAGGGCCCAGCGAGTTAGAGCCGAGGAGGAGCAGCATCGAGAGAGCGCTAATGCTCACTTATCACCCTCCCTGTGAAGCCTTTTACGTAATGACTTCATCCTGGCAGCCTGGTGATTTAGGGAGAAGCAGATGCTGGTCTTTGTTCCCGTCTCTGGCGCGGGGCTCCTACATGCTTGCAGTTGGCCAAGGGATGCAGAATGTAAAGGTGTCTTCTGGGATGGCTTGGGGTGGCCTTTATTTTAGCTTTGGTTAGGGGGCTGCTCGCAGCTCTGTACACAGAAGTTGTTGCTGGCAGTGCGTGGAGGGCCGTGCGGTGCCAGGGACTGACCCTGGGCACTCCCACCTGAGCACCTGTACCGGAGGTAGCTTTAGTGCCCAGCTAAGGAGAGGGTTAGAACTTCCAGTCCCAACCTTTGGACAGGGACAGGGGCTAAAGCTGCGCTGAATCACCAGCAACAAGTGTTTCATCAGTTCTACCTACGTAACGGAGCGCTCACGGAAACCACAGAAACCCAAACGGAGGGACAAGGAGAGCGCACGAAGGGTTGGAGTACTTGCGTGCACACGGCCTAGGTTTGCTCCTTGGCATCATGTGCCCCTCCTCGCTGGGGTGGCCCTGGGGTCCGGATCATGGAAAGGCCTGAATTGCTCACTGCAGTGCCCGTGCTAGGCTGCCGCTGGACGCCACCTCCAGAAGTCCCTCAACCAAACAGTTCCAAACTGGAAAGGTGCAGAGAACATCCAGGTGGATGAACACGTACCGACGCAGGGAGAATAGGGGCTCGGCAGGCTTGGGAAACGGGTGGGGGCCTTTGTCCTTTCCCACGCCTCACCCCATGCACCTCGCATCCGGCTCTTTGTGAATGACACCCCTTCTTTGCAGGGGCAGGTTTGGGGGGATGGGAGCACAGGCAGTGATGCTCAGGGCTTATTCCTCGCTCTATGCTCAGGGATCACTCCTGGCAGGTGTGGTGGGGGAGGGGATGGTCATATGAGATGCCGAGGATCGTACCCGGCTGTCCCTGTGGCCCCCTGCCGCCCCCAGTCTGATGCCCGGAGGTGGGGGTTGGGCCTCCGGAATGGCACATTCCTGAATTTTCCACCGTTGCTCTCGCTCAGAGAAAGAAGCCTTTTCTCCAGACCGCAGCACTGTACATCTCCGCCCGAGAGAAAGGAGAGAGCTAACTCATTAGGAGGAATTGCTTCCTCTGATTAATGCCACGGCAGGCTATAATTGGAAGGCCACTCAGAGGCTGAGAGGCAGCAGTACGTGACCCGCCTAAGAGCCCACGGTGGCTGCTAGGTGTCCCACACTCACTGTCCGCCCCGCGCTTCCCCCCAGCCCTCTGCCCACCCTGCTCTGTGTAGGAGCCAAGCCCGGGGGCTGAGTGATCTGTGCCGGAGCCAGTGAGGCCTAACCTGGCAGTTTGTGCAGAAGGAGCCGGAAGGAAATTCACTTTCCAAAAGGTGGCTGGGAGGACCGCGACTCAGAGCAGAAGGGCAGGATCAGACTCCCTTAGGGAGGCAGTGACTCCCCGTTCCATCCTATTCCGGAGGCCAGTGGAGTAGGCTACATTTAAACCCCCAAAGCCAGAGCCCTACTCCCCACATTTGTTTATTTGTTTGTTTGTTGTTTTGCTTTTTTGGGTCATACCCGGTGATACACAGGGGTTTCTCCTGGCTCTGCACTCAAGAATTACCCCTGGCGGTGCTCAGGAGACCTTATGGGATGCTGGGAATTGAACCCGGGTCGGCCGCGTGCAAGGCAAACACCCTCCACGCTGTGCTGTCGCTCCAGCCCCTTTATTTGTTTGTTTTGTCTTAGGGCCCCACCTGGCAGCGCTCAGGGCTTACTCCTGGCTCTGTGCTCAGGGATCACTCCTGGTAGTGCTCGGGGATCACGTGGCCTAGCAAGGCTGGAGCCCGGCCCAGCAGCATGTAAGGCAAGAGCTGGACCCGCTGTACTGTCTCTCCTGCCCTTCTCCCTCAATTACACGCCCCTCCTTACACTGGGCAAGAGGCCCAACCTCCCGGTCTTTTCTCTTCCTTTCCTATGGAAGAAAGTCATCCTTGGGACCGGAGCGATAGTACAGTGGGGAGGCATTTGCCTCGCACGTGGCCCACTTGAGTTTGATCCCTGGCATCCCAGAGGATCCTCCAAGCACTGCCAGGAGTAATTCCTGAGTGCAGAGCCAGGAGGAACCCCCGAGCATTGCCGGGTGTGGTCCCAAAACCAAAAAGAAAGAAGTTGTTCCTTGGCAGTATCTGAGCCCCTCTCCCTCCGACAGCCTAGGATTCTCCTGAATGGAAAGACAGAGGTTTGACCTCCCAAGCAGGGTGTCCGCTGCCCACTGCCTGTCCGAGCCCCTCTGAATCGTGTTTGGGGATGCGCAACCCGTCCACCTCTCCTCCCTCAGTCTTGAGCCTCTGTGCTTCCTTCGTTGCTCCTCCAACGGTTCAATATGCACTTGGCCATAAGCCTCAGCAATTGATAGAAATCTTCAGCAGCATGCTATTTCTCAAAGGAAAAGATGGAGCTAGCGAAGCCAGTGTCCAGGGGTGACCCCACCGCCACCCCCCCCCCCGGGAGGTTTTCCTGAACCAGCAGGCCCTGAGCAGATGTCTGGGAGGAAGGACTCCTGCTTCAGAGGAGGTATCAGGAGCACAGAATCTCCACTGTGGCACCGAGCTGGAAAGAGGAAGTGGTGCTCGTGACACTTTACCTGGGGGAGGGGGAGCTGGGCTCTCCAGGTGGGGTCCCACAGGTGATGCCTCCTGTCAGCCGTGTCAAGAACTTTTGGGGGGTTTGGGGCCAGAGTGATAGCACAGTGGGTAGGGCGTTTGCCTTGCATGTGGCCAACCCGGGTTTGATCCCCAGTATCCCATAGGGTCCTCCTAGCACAGCCAGGAGTGATTCCTGAGTGCAGAACCAGGAGTAACCCCTGTATGACCCAAAAAGAAAAAAATAAATAAATAAAGACTTTTGGGGGGATATAGACAGCCTTGGGATTAGCGACATCCCTCCACTTCTCATCCCTCCATGCATATCAGTTATCTCTTGCTGCAAAAAATACCACCCCCCGGCCCCAGCCCCAGTAACATGGTTGAGGACTACAAACACGTGCCTATGAATCAGTCATGGCTGCTCCTAGTTTGGGACCGCGTTTGACTGGTAGTCCAGTTCCTTTCGAGTGTGCCAGCCTGGCCCTGCTTTATTAAGGGACGCAAAGGAGGATTTCGTTTTTTCCATACTTAAGCCTAAGAGGGTGCGCTAAGGGGCCAGAGGAATAGTACAGGAGGGTGTTTGCCTCGCACATGACCGACCAGGGTTCGATCCCCGGCATCCCACATGGTCCCCCGACCCCACCAGGAATAGTTCCTGAGTGCAAGGCCAGGAGTAACTCCTGACCATCACTGGGTATGACCCAAAAAGTTAAAAATAATAATAATAATATTTTTAATCAACCAAGTAGGAGTGGTAAACCTCTGGGCATAGATGTGGTGCCAGAAGTCAAAGGATGAGAGCTGGCAGGACAGAAAAGGAAGTCCAGTGGGAAAGACCATATAAAGGTTGCGTTGGTGCCTTCCACCAGACAAGGAAGTCGCCGAGGCTCTTGTTTGCTCAGATGCTAGAGGCTCTGTTGCATGCCTGGGGGAGAGGTAAAGGTTCACGGTCCAGCATGGACAAGCTTGAACATCAGCACTAGCTCTGCACCCCCAAAACCTGGGGGGCCCTCTCAGCAGCTGTCCAGGGAGAGGCCTCGATGTCAGTTCCAGTAAATGTCATTCTGTCATCCGAATGCTCTTCACCAGCAGGAGATGACATTTGTTTGTAGAGAAAACCTTTAGGAAAAATAAATGTGCTCAGTGAACTTCCTTTCTTGGCAAACTGTATCTTCCCTGTGGCCGATGTGCTTTTGTCCCGAGGTTCCCCCTTCAGTTATGTCTTACCCAACCCCTGTGTCAGAATCCTTTACTGGCCCTCGAGAATCACAGAGAAAACAGACTCAAGCACTTGGGATATGAGGACACATACATAGAAAGCGACCATACAGTGGGGAGGGCTCTTGCCTTGCACGGAGCCAACCTGGGTTCCATCCCCAGCATCCCACAGGGTCCCCCGAGTACCACCAGGAATGATTCCTGAGTGCAGCGCCAGTATAAGCCTTGAACCCCACCGGTCTGTCCCCAAAATGAAACTAAACAAAAACATAGAAAGATACAGGGGAGTATGGGGATATGGCAGCAAAGGGAGGGGGTGGGACGAAGTTTTTGGAAAACATTTTCCTAATTTTAACTTAAGAGGAAATCCAGAGTGGCAGCCTTTTGGGGAAGGTGGGGGTCTGTGTACTGGTTAGCATAACCTAGTGGCCCAGAACGGGTGACCTGGACAATAGGAAGTTATGCTCTCATAATTCTGGAAGCTGGATGCTCAGGCTCAAGATAATTGCAGTTGGTTTCTTTTTTCTTTGGTTTGGCTTGGGTTTGGTCTACACCTGGTGATGCTCAGGGATTACTCCTGGCTCTGCCACTCAGGAATCACTTCTGGCAGTGCTCAGAGACTGTACAGCGTGCCCAGGATTGAACCAAAGTTGGCCATGCACCCTCCCTGCTATACTATGGCTCCAGCCCCCAAGTTGATGTCTTTTGAAGCTCTTCCAGAATCTTTGCTTAGTCCCTCTCCCCTCTGAGCCAGGCTTTGGAGATTCTCCATCTCTTGTAAGGATCTTCTGTTGGACTCGGGTCCACCCCGATTAACTCCATTTGAACTTCATTCCCCTCTCAAACTCTCCTCTTTCCAAATACTGAGCATTCCTGTGGGGGGAGGAGGGTGGGACCATTAGGGTTTCATAGGAATGTGAGAGAGTGTTGCCAAGGGGTGTTTGGAGGAAGGAACCAGCCACACCAGGTGAGAAGTTAGGTAAACCTGCCAGCCAGAGGCCCCTACTTCCTGACCAGGTGTGTGGTCCTGTGGGAAAGAATTCAGGAGAAACGTGCCCAGGGCCAGCATGGTTGGCCAGAGGCTGCACTGAGGGAGTGGGGACTGAGCCAGTAAGAAGGGGAAGTGTTGGGCACAGCTGTTGGGGTGGGGACACCAGGCAGAAGGAAGAATATCAATGGGGCGCTAAGCAGACAGGCTTAGAGGATGCTGAGAGCACCTGGTCTCATGAACTGGCACCATTCATTTTAAAAGTGAAAGAAGGGAAAGGGGGTGGAGAGGAGAAGGGGAGAGGAGGACAGAGCTGAGCAGAGGCAGAGAGAGAGGGGCTGACACTGGAACATCTGGCTGGGCTCACAGAGCAGAGGCCTGCTCCCACCAAAGGCTCTTAGCCGGCCCGGGAAAGCAAAATAAAATAACATATGTTTAGAGTCCCTTACAGCATTAAGCTTTTTCATAAACACGACTCCCATTTCCTCGCCACAAAGATTTAACAAAATCAGCAGGGCGTCGTTAGCACCATTCTGTAAATGAGGAAATTGGGGAGGAGAGAGTTTAAAATGCAGGACCAGCAGATTGCAGGGCAAGGATGAGAAGTGTGCCATCGGCAAATTAATCTGGCCAGTGGAGGAGAACTGCTTTGGGGAGCCCAGAGGCAGGGGGGGGCGGGGAGCTATTAGGGCAGGAATGAAGCGACCAAACCTCAATTAGGGGAATTGAGGTCCCCCCACTCGGGGAATTAAGTGCCTACTAGAACCAGGAAACTCTCAACAGATCGACTGTGTTGGTTTTGATGAATAAACTTGCTAAAAATAAAGGTACTCTACAAATACGCAAAACTGCCCCTAGGAGGAGGAATACACATCCGGGTTTCGTCAGGCTTCTTTCTCTCAGCGTGAATTCATTGATCCAGTTCCACCCGGAACTTGGTCCGGAGAAGCAGGGACCAGTTAAGTGCAGGGAAGCTCCCAGCTCCTGGCACGTGGCACTGCAATTCTGGTTCTGTGTTTCCGGCTCCCCCTCAGGTCTATGCATTCCTCCAGGAAAGTGGCTGCACCTCCTTCACCCCTGCGTCCCCAATCTGTAGTAAAACGCTTCTGTCTCAGGGCTGGAGCGATAGCACAATAACTATGAACTTCTCGGGGTTGGAGCGACAGCACAGCGGGTAGGGCATTTGCCTTGCACGCAGCCGACCCGGGTTCGATTCCCATAGGGAATTCCATAGGGTCCCCCGAGCACCACCAGGAGTAACCCCTGAACATCGCCAAATGTGACCCCCCCCCATAAAAAAAAGCAAAAACAAATGCTTCCATCTCTGCTCCTTAAACAGAGTGAAGGAAGAACGAACTTGTGAATGAATGAGCAGGCAGGTGGCAACACCAATACAGAAGGTAGTAAAAGAAGCAGATCAGGATGGCGGGGGTGGGGGGTGGGGACGTGGCCCAAGCACTAGCGCCCCTGCCCAGCATCCGTGAGACCTGATCACCGGCACCACATAGCCCCCTGAGCACCGCCAGCTGTGGCCCTAATGGTCATGAGCCCTGGGAGTGGCCCCCAGAGCCAAGGCTGTAGACCCGTGGTCATCTGCAACAATTACAAGAGGGAAGAAGACAAAAGGAATGAACTGCTGTGAGGATTGCAAAGCAAAGGACAAGAGAGAGGGGGCCAGGGGGCAGTCGCACCGGCTGGGCAGCCTCAGACAGCCCACGGGAGCTGGGGGTCGCTGCAGCTCCAGGCTTGGGCCTCTGGCCTAAATGCAGGGAAGTGGGGAGGAGGCTGAGAAGGAGGGAGCACAGGGGCCAGGAGTCTGGGCAGCAGCGGTGTCCTCTAAGGCTTCCCCCGCTAGGAGGATGGGCTCTGCCCTGCCCTCTGCCCTGCCCCTGCCTGGCACCTGCAGAAGGAACCAGTGTGGCTGGGGAAGGGGGCCCGTGAGCCAGAATCAAGGACCTGAGTCATCCCTCTGCTGGGTTCCCCACTTACCTCTTCCTCCGAGAAGCCCGGGGAGGCGTGGGGGGGGGGGGGCAGAACCACTGGCGCTGCTGCCCCTGGGCCCCCTGGACCGGTTACAGCATTGGTGTGGGAGCGCCTCAGTCCGATTGCTTCAATAACCCCGGGCCAGGCAAACTCCCAGGAGCTGGAGCAGCCCCTGCCTGGAAGCTCCTGCCCTCCCCGAGGAGAGAGAGATGGAGGGGGCGGCCTTCCAAGTCCTGCTGCGTCGGCCCAGAGCCCCCACCAAAGGGGCAAATCCTGCTCTTTGCAGGCAGCAGGACAGAATGATAGATACTGCACAGTTCCACTGAAGGAGGTGTCCAACATGGAATGGAGGCTGCCAGGGGCTGGGGACCCGAGGACAGGAGGAGTTGTTAATCCTCAGGAGTGTTCTGCTTAGACAAGCCAACCTACTAGGTAGCCCTGTAACTCCGGGTAACAAGGCTTCCAAACTTAGTGAGGGCGGTGGAGCTCAGGTTGAACACACACACACACACACACACACACACACACACACACACGCACGCACGCACACTGCAGATTCTTCTCTTGTGGATAATAGATGAGGAAAGTGAGGAAGTTTTGTGGAGAAGTTTAGTGATGTGTGCAAAATTGCTTTGAACTAAGTAGTCAGGATTGACTTCAATTTAAACCCCAATGCCCTGACACTTTTGGAGCGGTAGTTACAATGGAGAAGGTGTTTTCCTTGTATGCAGTCAACCCTGGTTTGATCCCTGGCATCCCATATGGTCCCCTGAGCACTGCCAGGAGTGATTCCTGAGCGCAGGGCCAGGAGTAAGTAACCCCTGAGCATCTCCAGGTGTGACCCAAAGGGAAAAAAATTAGTAAGGCGGTGCATCTCAGGTTGAATACACACACACACACACACACACACACACACACACACACTGTGGATTCTTCTCTTGTGAATAATAGATGAGGAAAGTGAGGAAGTTTAGTGGAGAAGGTTAGTGATGTGTACAAAGTCACTTTGATTTCCAGCCCGATTTGTTTAAACTCCAGTTTAAATTCCTGACAGTTTGGGCAGGGGCGGATATGTGTACATGTTTGGTCCACATCCTGAGAACTCTTGGCTCTGTGCTCACTCCTGGTGGTGCGCAGGGTTACCCTGGGTGGTGCTGACCCCAGTGGGCTGCATGCAAGGTGGGCACCTTCCCCACTGTACTCTCTCTCCAGTCACCCCAGGGTCCTGACTTCTGCCCACTAGGTGACCCTGCCCTCCAGCAAATGAAGCCGATGGCATTTTCAGGACCGATTTCCCCTCCCGGGAATATCCGGAGTAGACTGGAAGGGAAGCTCCCTAAGCCTCGTGGCTGGCCACTCTGAGGTGGGCAGTGTACGTACCACCTTAGAACAGAGCGGGGAGGTCAGCAGCTCTGCCTCAGGGCTGTCCAGGAGGGTCACTGCCTGAGACCCGGTTAATGAAGCGGGGGGACCGCCACTGAGCGCCCAGGGCCCAGCTCCAAGTGTCCTGACTCCTCCAGGGAGGATTGAGGGGGGCGGGGCGGGGGGAGCAGGAGGGAATTGGGGATTCTCCTGAAGGTAGAGAAATCTAGGAGGGGGCCCAGCAGAGACCCCTGCATACCCCCAAGCTTTGATCGTTCCTAGTAATTTTCTGGTAATCGATGGTGAAGCAGACAGGCAGGAAGGGAGGGAAAAGGACCTCACTGGCCCCCAGGCTGCCAGGACCCACCACGTGGATGTAGGAACTAAGATAAGAGCTTTACTTGGCACCACTGCAGGCCCCAGGAGGCCAGACCCCCCTGGTGAGAAACTCCAGAGGGAACAAAGGCCAGGAAAGGAATGTCCAAGGCCAGCAGCTGCTCCCCACTCTTCCCCTTGGTGACCACCTAGCAAAGGGGCCTCACTTCCAGCTCCGATCTGGGAGAACCCCCACAAAGGCTGACTTGGAACAAAGGAAGGCCCAAGAGTCTCCTGAGATGTGTCCTTCATCCCTTCAGACTGGAACATTGGGATGTGTGCTGGGGCGCTTTCCCTCCCTCCCTCTTTTCCTCTCTCCCTCTCCCACCCACCCTCCCTCTCTCCCTCCCTCCCTCCTTCTCTCCCTCCCTTTCTCCCTCTCTTTCCCTCTCCCCCTCCCTTTCTCTCTTCCTCCTTCCCTCCCATTCTCCCTCCTTCTCCCTCCCCCTTCCTCTCTCTTCCTCTTTCCCCCTCCCTTTCTTTCCCCTTCCCTCTCTCTTCCTCTCCCTCTCTCCCTCTCCGTCTTGCTCGCTCTCTCTCTCTCTCTCTCTCTTTCTCTCTCTCTCTCTCTCTCTCTCTCTCTCTCTCTCTCTCTCTCTCCCTCCCTCCCCTTTCCCTCTCCCTCTAACTCAAAACTTCCAAGTGAAACCTGTTTTTTGCTTCCCTGCTCTGCTCTTCCTGTCATTCCTTCCCGTGGGGGAGGGGAGGCCCTGGGAAGCCTGGGAAGGTGCAGCGCTGACCCTCCTCCCCTGGAGAGGCCAGGCTCACAGCAGGCTCTTATCAGCGGAGCTTTCCCCAGCCAGTCCCTGTCCTGGAGTGGCAGAGGGAGGGAAAACAGCAGGTTTCTTGAGGCTGCCTGGCCCTCTCTCCCCAGCTTCACAGAAGTCACCTGGGGACCCCCACAGGCATCACGGGGGAGAGGGGAATATCAATGGGAAATTACTTTTGCGTTACATTTGCAGGGTGGAGAGGGGTGTCGGGCTACATCTGGCTGTTTCCACGGCTCACTCAGAACTCTGTGCTTTGGGAATCACTCCTGGCGGTGCTAAGGGGACCATAGGGGGGACCGTGCAGAGGATGGAACCTGGGCTGGCTCTAAGCGCCTTACCTGCGTTATTATCTTTCCAGCTCCCTTAATTTTTTAAGGAAAATTCAGAGGCTGGGGAGACGGTTCCACCCACTGAACACCCGGTTCCATTCCCAGCAGCTCTTTCTGCCGCTGGAGTTGGTGGAGGTGGGGGAGGGGGCGGTGCTGATGTGGGGGGAAGCGCCGGAGATGGGGAAGAGCACCCTGAGATGCTCAGGAGAAGGAGTATCACCAGCAGGAGAAGGCGCTGAGGCCGCCAGGATCCCGCCCCGCCCCGGAGTGTGGCCGGGAAGCTGCCCGGCCCGCGCTGGCCTGTGGGGGGGCGTTGGGCCCAGCGGGAGACATGGCCGTCCCCGGGGAGTAGGTCTGGGGCTGGCCTGGCCCTTTGCAGGACACGCCGGAAACGCCAGGGCAGCCCCCGCGTGGGCGGCAGGCGGCGGGCCGCGTGCGTGCTGGGGAGCCGGAGCCCTGGGGAGATGCAGCCCCGGGACCTCTGGGCCAGCCCGGGCCAAAGCAAACACCCAGCAGCTGTGCTCCCAAGGGCGGGAGGGACTGTTTATTCTTAGGAGGCCGCTTCTCCCCACTGCCCCTTCCTGCCCGCGCCTCCCGCCCCCTCCAGGAACTGGAGAAGGGGAGGGCGAGCCGGCAGGGAGGTGCTGCAAGGGAAGTTCGCTTTTCTGTTAGCTTTTGTTTGGGGACGCACCCAGCGGTGCTCACGGCTCACTCCTGGCTCTGAACTCGAAGAAATTACTCCTGGCAGTGCTGGGGGACCATAAGGGATGCCTGGGATGGAACCCAGGTCCGGCCGTGTGCAAGACAAATGCCCTCCCGGCTGTACTGTTGTCGCTCCTCTGGCTCTGAAATGCCACTTTCTAACGTGGAAGGTTAATTTGACTTTTGAGAAAAGGACTAATAGAAATTTCTACAGGACTCGAAACTGGTTTTGGGGGTGGGGAGTGTTAACCAGTTTGGAATGAGGACAGTCCCCCCCCTCCCATTTTCTCCTCACACACACTTCGTGACCTCTCGGAATAGAAAGGAATTTGAATCCTAACTCCACCAGAAGCCAGACCTGAACTTTTGAGCCTTTATTTGGCCTTTGTAAATCTCTGTCTTTCCTTCTGTAAAACAAGAATGAAACTGGGGAGCGGAGTATTAGTACAGCGGGTAGGGCTTTTTTGCCTTGCACGTGGCTCACCCTGGTGCAATCCTTGGCATCCCATATGGTTTCCTGAGCACCGCCAGGAGAAATTCCTGTATGCAGAGCCAGGAGTAACCCCTAAGCATCGCTGGGTGCGACTGCCCCCCAAAAAAGTTAGACTTTGGGCAGAACGCAATGGACTGACTACAGATTTTACAGGACGCCCAGGTTAGACCCAGAGCACAGCCAGGAGTGTATGTAAACTGAGCACTGTGTATAAACACACACACACACACACACACACACACACACACACACACACACACACCAGGAAAAGGGGAAGGAAGGAAGTTAGTTAGACTTTGGGCCTTCAGACCAGAGACTTTGCTGAGAAATCACCGTGTAGGTTCAGGCCAGCGCTGTACTGGAAACCCAGACCTGTGGGCCATCTTTCTTCAGCCCTCTCAGTTGCTGATACTCAAGGGGGAGAGTAAATAGATAAAACTCGGACGCACTCCCTCATTCCAGAGTTTTTTCACTTTCTTCCCTCTGGAGATCTTGACTGTCCGCCCTTAGCCTTGACCTTGAAATGAGGCGTCTCGTTTAAAGACTCTAAATCCAGTTCGCTTTTCACAGAAACCCTTGCCTTGTGAGAACTTCAGTACCAACGCTGCAAAAATGTTCGCCAACGTGCTTGCGTACTGCGTTGTTCTCGAGGTAAATCAGAAAAAGGAAAATTCCACAAGGTTCTTTTTTTTTTTTTTCCCTCTTTGCGACTGGCCTTCAGGAAAGCAGCCCCGGCCCCTGGAAGTCCACTTGTCAGAATAACAGAGCTCTCATGCTCAAGTGGACATTTGGGCAGTCAATGCCTGCTGCAGGCAAGACATCACGGAGACGCTCTCATCTCCCTTTATAAGGCCAGCCACATTTTTCCTGACCTGGCCCTATCCGCTTCTCTGCTGGCCTTTGGATCTAGCCAGTTCTGTACTGAAGTCACTGGAAATTTCTTGTCTTTCTCTGAATGTATCTGCCACCATCCCTCCCACTCCCGAGTGGGCAAGAATTACAGCACTGCAGAGTGAGAATTAGGAAGTGACTAGAGACACAGTTATGAGGAAAGTAACATTTCCCCATGTCAGACCTCTCCCAATACAAGTAGACTCATGAAAGGGGGGGGGGTCTCTTTGGCAATGCCAGAAAAGCTACCGGGGTCTCTTTGTGAGATCAGCTGCCCGCCCACAGCTGTGTCCAGTCACATTCAAGTCAGCCCAGGGGGAGATACAAATATCATTCTGCAACTTGCATGAGGGTGGCTGGAGCGATAGCACAGCAGGGAGGGTGTTTGCCTTGCAAATAGCCGACCCGGTTCAATGCCCAGTATCCCAAATGCCCCCCCCACAAGCACCACCAGGAGTAATTCCTGAGTGCAGAGCCAGGAGTAACCCCTGAGCATTGCCAGGTGTGACTCCCCCCCCAAAAAAAGAAAGCCCTTGCATGAGAGTGGGGGGTGGGAGGCGCAGGGTTAAGGATGCCAGCAGAGACCCTGCTTCTGTTTGGGGGTCTGTCCTGCGTCTTCCTTCCCCCGGAGGTACTGCTCCTCTTTCTCTTCCATGCCCGGGAAACCCAGATAAACCTTCACTCCGTGCTGTGTGTCTACCCCAGTAGCCCTATGTGATGGACCCGACTATTAGGCATTTTGCATCTAATAAACTGGATTTGGAAAAATGAAGGCCACACAGTAAATGTCTGCCTGAGGACTCCAGTCTGCCCACCCTCCACGTTCTTTGGTTTGATTTGATTGGGTTTTTTGAGCCGCACCTGGCGATGCTTTGCACACGGCTGACTCATGTTCAATCCCTCGCGCCCCGTACGGGCCCCCGAGCCACCAGGTATGATCCCTGAGTGAAGAGCCATGAGTAAGGCCTGAGCACAGCTGGGGAGGACCCAAAAGAAAGAAAGAAAAATTTAAAAAAGGGTCCATCTGGAGGTGGAAAAGATCATTTCCTCTGTCTCGGAATGACTTTGTTTTTGAAATCCAGTTAGGGGAGGAAAACAGATGATGTGAATCGTCATGGCACACTTTTCCTGTTGTTTGTGACTTCTTTAAACACCCCCGTGTGCCCTATGATAGTGTTTGGAACAATGTTGGTTTTTTTTTTTTTTCCTGCTAGGGACTGAATGCAGGGCCTCACACACTCAAGGCAAGTGCCCTACCCACTGAGCTATAGCCATGTCCAGAAGCAACTTGGTTTGGGGCCGCCACGCCCAGCAGTGTTCCAGGGACCAGAGCCTTCACTCCAGTTTAGTTTTGTTTGGGGGCCACAGCTGGTGATGCTCAGGGCTTTCTCCTGGCTCTGTACTCAGGAATCACTCGGGGTGGTGCTTCGGGGACCCTCTGGGATGCTGGGGATGGAACTCGGGCCGGCTTACCTGCTGGATTCTCAATCCTGCTCCTCATTTCAGTCTTTTGGCTAACATGCCAGCCCCCTGGGAGCAGCTTTGAACCATTTTCTATTTGTCAGCTGTTTTCTGATTCATGGATTTTTCAACGGTTCAAGTCTCATCTTTCGAAATGCTTGCTCTGCATTCCGCCGCGTGGTTCACAAGGCGGGGGCAATGTGGGTCGTGGGGTAGAGAGGCCCGGGTGCAGGCTGCCTGCCAGGGGTGGGGGGCTCCCTGCAGTGGTGAGGGCCTGGCCTTGAGGGTCAGCCCTTGCCACGAGAAGACCCGAGGTGGGTTTCTTCCTCCTGATTTCCCGCTTCAGCTCATACCAATTTCTTCTACTTCCACATCGCTCGCCACGTTTTCTTCCCTTTTTTTTTCCCCCACCTTGGTCAGATCTTTGCAGAGAAAAACTATGAACCTTGATGGCCCTGGGGTATCAGAACCTCTCAGGACGTCCAGAACCACCCTAGTGACTGTGAGCGAGAAGGTGGGACTTGATTTTTGTCTTCAGAAGGAGCCGGTTATGAGGCTTCCTGGGGTGCCTCACGGTCCCTGTTTCCAGGGTACCCCTCCCCCCCCCCCCCCCCGCCACTTTGAAATCAGAAAGATAAGACCGGAGAGATAATACAGTGGGAGGGGCCATTGACCTGGGTTCAGTCAATCCCTGGTATCCCATGTGGTCCCCCCAAGCCCACCAGGAACAATCCCTGAGCATAAAGCCAGGCATAAAGCCCTCAGCACGGCCAGGTGTGGCCCCCCAAACAAAGCAAAACAAAAACCCCAACTGCAGTGATGAGAACCAGACCATGTTCCCTGGCCCCGTCCCTCCTTCCCTGTCCCCCCTTCTCTCATCATCTGCGTTCCTGGGAAGGGAGGGTTCCACGCAGTCCTGCTTTAATTTGCTCTTTTCTGAATGTGGGCACTGTCTTCTATGTGGTTTAGCGGTTTTGAATGCTAAACAGAGCAGGAGATGAAATTCAATCCTTGGCTCTCTAAATTATATTTATTTCTCTAGTATTTTGGGGCCTGGAGCTTCCAAGAAGGAAATGTGTTTTTGGTGCAAAGGAAGGGGTGGGAGGATTCTGTGTGACAGGAATGATGCAGAGTTTCTGGAAAAGCCAGCGCCCCAGGATGCAGAAGGCCTCGCGTCTAGCCCCGGTTTTGTGTCTCCGGTGTGATCTGACGGTCACCTAATGTTGGGGTCAAGTAGCCCTCAGCAGTGGCTCGGACCACTGACGCCGGAAGATCAACCTCTGCTTCCAGTACGACCCTGACATTTATGAGCTGCCCTTCCTTACGCAAGGGACTCATTTCTCTCGACGCCTCCACTCTGTCCTCAGTTAACAGAGGAATAAAAGCGATGTGGTCTGGGGGTGAAGTTCACCTCCTTTGCATGTGTGAGGCCCGGGGTTCAAGTAAATAAGAGGAATGTTCACACAGCTCTTAGCGAGAGCGATCAGATCAGCTATGAGTATAAATGGTCTACAGAGTTCTTTCTCCTTCTCTGTATTGTCTAATTCAACTTGGTCAAGGTTATTGATGATCATATAGTTATAATTTATATATAAACATATATAATTTTATATATCAAAATAAAATATACCTATAACATTGCCCTATCCAGTGTTCTCTCTCACCCCAATTTGAATATATTTATTTTATTCATACATATATAAATTATATATATAAATATAATCTTATAAAATGGGCTGGAGTGATAGCACAGTGGGTAGGATGTTTGCCTTGCACGCAGCCAGCCAACCCGGGTTCGATTCCTCCGCCCCTCTCAGAGAGCCCGGCAAGCTACCAAGAGTATCCCGTCCACACTGCAGAGCTTGGCAAGCTCCCCGTGGCGTATTCGATGTGCCAAACACATAACAACAAAGTCTCACAATGGAGACATTACTGATGCCTGCTCGACCAAATTGATGAGCAACAGGATGACAGTGATACAGTGCTACAGAATCTTATAAAATAGGGGCAGCTGCAGGCCGTGCTGGGGGAGGAGAGTCTGTGGTACTGGGGATGGAACTCCGGGTTTGCACTTGTTACACATGCTCCCTCCCCCTTGGGCGCCCTTCCTGGCCCAGTTATATATATCTGGGCAAAGAGGTGGTCACACCCAGCTGTGCTCAGGGGTCATGCAGTGCTGGGATCCAGCCCAGGGCTCCTGCATGCAAAGGCTGTCCTCCAGCCCCTTGCGTCACTGGCTGTCAGCTGCTGCCTTTTATTTTGGACACCCACTGGTGCTTCAGGCTTCTTTCTGGCTCTGCACTCAGGGATCTCTCCCGGTGGAGTTTGGGAAGCCAGCTGGGTGCTGGGGGTGCCAGGCAAGTGCATTTTATCTTATGGGACCTCCCCGGAGGTGCCCACTGGGGGACCCTCCCAGTGCTTTTGTGCCACGCGGGTTGGGGCCATTCAGTGGGAGGCCCAAGGCTGTGTGTTGCGAGGGCCCTGCGGTGCCAGAGTACCAGGGTGGCCTCCAGGGCAGGGCTGCACCTGGGGGTGCTCAGGGGACCATGTGGTGCCGGGGATTGAGCTGGGGTCAGCTCCATCAAAATATGAGCTCCGGGGCCATATTTTGCATGGATATAGAGTGATAGCATGGCATGGAGGGCGTTTGCCTTGTGCGCGGCCGACCCAGGTTCAATTCCCAGTATCCCATATGGTCTCCGGAGCACCGCCAGGAGTAATGCCTGAAGTGCAGAGCCAGGAGGGACCCCTGAGCATCCCTGGGTGTGGCCCAAAAAGAAGAAAAAAGAAACCAAAACCACATGAGCTCTAACCTCAGTCCCGGCTCTCTAGCTCCAGCCCATCGATTCTCATTCCTTCATCGTTGTTCTGGTTGGGGGTTGGAGCAGGGGAGGGCAGAGACTCCCAGGCAGTGCTCAGGAGCCCCAGGGCAGCGCCAGGTGATGCAGTGTCAGGGTATGAGGAGACGGATCTGCTCCCAGCTGCAGTGCGGGGGGCCTGGGGTGACAGGAGCACCTGTGATGCCACCTGAGCTTCACCCCCTAATAGCTGAGCTGTCTTCCCAGCACCTGTTTTGTTTTTTTTGTTTTTTTAAGAAATTCCTTTGATCAAGGTGCCTAAATAAAGTCACTGATTAAAATAATAATAACAATAATGATAGGGCCAGAGAGGTAGTAGAGTGGGTAGGGCACCTGCCTTGTGTGCGGCTAACCAGGGTTCCGTCCCCAGCATCCCATCTGGTCCCCTGAGCATCAGCCAGAGTAGTTCCTGAGTGCAGAGTAGGGACGACACCTGGGCAGCATTGGGTGTGCCCGCCCCACACAAAAATAATAATAAAGAAGCCCCACCCCAATAAATAATACAGAAATTCTCTTGTTTCCTGGCTAATGGAATTTGGGAGTGGGGGTGGAGTCTCATGAGCAGTGCTCAGGGCTTACTCCTGGTTCTGAGTTGGCTGCATGCCAGGCCAGGGCCCGGACCCCAGGAACTCCTTGTTGTGTTTATTTGTGGGTTGTTTTTTTTTTTTTTTCTTTTTGGGTCACACCCAGCGATGCTCAGGGGTCACTCCTGGCTCTGTACTCAGGAATTACCCCTGGTCGTGCTCAGGGGACCATATGGGATGCTGGGAATCGAGCCCTGGTGGCCGCGTGCAAGGCAAACGCCCTACCTGCTTTGCTATCACTCCAGCCCCCCTTGTTGCGGTTTTGTCTTGAAAGGGTGTTGGATGGATTGGTCCAGGGGCCACACTCCCAGCTCTGTTATGACAGATTCAGAGGTGGGGCCCAGCTGTTCTGGGGGCCACCAGAGCCATCCCAGTGTGCTCATGGGCCCCCTGAGCTACAGGCAGTGACGCTGATGTGAGTGGGGTGGGGCCACATGGTACTGGGGTCAAACCTGGGCCCCCCCATAAAAGGGCTGCCATTAGCCCTTTGAGCCATTTCCATGACCCTTGTTTTTCTCCTTTTCCATCAACTTGAACAATTACAAAGATTCGTTTCTTACCTTAAATTGACCTTCCATTCCAGAATAAAACCCACCTTTTCTGCTCTCCTCTTTGTGTTTCTTATCTGAGTCCATTTTGCGGGATAATTGCCTCCCTCCCTCCATCCCTGGGGATTACTGGGCTGGGACTTTGCTTTGTACTCGATATCTTTGTGCCGTTTTCCTGATCTGAGTAATACTGATAAACTGTGTTGGGCGCATTTCCCCTGTTTTCTAAAGCAGTGTCTAGAGTCCCTAGCATTTCTCCTCTCAGCAGGGTTTAGCTTTGAACTTTAAAATAGACTTTGGGGCCGGAGCGATAGCACAGCAGGTCGGGCGTTTGCCTTGCACTCGGCTGGCCCGGGTTTGATTCCCAGCATCCCACTGCCAGGAGTAATTCCTGAGTGCATGCGCCCCTGTGCACTGCTGGGTGCTGACCCAAAAAAGAAAGAAGTAATAATAATAAATAAAATAGACACTGCCCTGGGCTATTGGATAGTGAAGTGATAGGGTGCTTGCTTTGCATCTGAGTTCGATTCCCCAGCACCCCCAAATGGTCCCCCGCACCTGCCAGGAGTGGTCCATAAATGCAGAACAAAAGCCAAAAGTAAGCACTGAGCAGCATGAGGTTTGCCTTGAGGTTTGCCTCAAAAAATTCACTGTCACTGTCACTGCCATCCCATTGCTCATCGATTTGTTCGAGCAGGCACCAGTAACGTCTCTCATTGTGAGACTTATTGCTACTGTTTTTGGCATATCCAATACGCCATGGGTAGCTTGCCAGGCTCTGCCGTGGGGGCGGGATACTCTCGGTAGCTTGCCAGGCTCTCCGAGAGGGGCGAAGGAATCAAACATGGGTCGGCTGCGTGAAAGGTTGAACGCCCTACCGCTGTGCTATCGCAAAAATTAAATAAATAAAATAGATGCCTTTCTCAGTTCTCGCCCCACCCCCAACCCACCCCTGCCGCTCTAAGCAAGTGATCTTCTTTACTAAGATGGAATAATCTCCAGAGGTCATTATCTCCAGAGGTGGAACAGTCTAAAAATACATTTCAAAAAGTGCTTGAGCAAGTTTATGAAAAGTCTAAAAAGGAAGAGGAATTCCACTGTAACCCAAACAGCAGAACGGTGTCGGATATTAAAAAAAAATCAAAGTATATTTAAAGAAATAATCCTGTATTTGTAGTTTCCTGGACTTTTCCGTTGGAACATTCATCACACTCACAGATTTCTCTCAATTGTTTAATTATGTTTTGTTTATTGCGTTTAATAGAATTACATATTTATAATGGAGTTTTTTTCTTTGACTCTGGGGAGTTTCCTTACTATTGCCTTCACAAATCTGGTTCCGTTGTAGGAAGCTGGCGGATATTTAATTAACAAGTAGATAGATTATGAATACCGTAGTTAATGCTTTCATTCAAGTTTCCAAGAGAATTCACATGTCCCTGTGAAAACTTGATTACATTTACTGAAGGCCCCGCTGGGTGCCAAAACGTTTCAAAGATGGATCTCAAAATCCTGACTGGGGGGCTTTCTGCCTAGCTGGGTAGAGAAAAGTTGAGCAAATAGACAAGCACAACAAAATATAAAATCTGGAGATGCCAGAGCGATAGTACAGTGAGTAAGGAGCTTGCCTTGCGTGAGCTAACCAGGTTCCATCCCCGGCATGCCATATGGTCCCCCAAGCACCAATAGGCATAATTCCCTAGTGCAGAGCCAGGAGTAAACCCTGAGCACCACCGGGTGTGGCCCCAAAATTAAATAATAATAATAATAATAGCCTCTCAGAGAGCCTGGCAAGCTACCGAGAGTATCGTGCCTGCACGGTGGAGCCTGGCAAGCTACCCATGGCGTATTGGATATGCCAAAAACAGTAACAATAAGTCTCACAATGAGAGACGTTACTGGTGCCCGCTCGAACAAATCGATGAGCAACGGGATGATAGTGACAGTAACAGTGAATAAAAAAAACTACAATAGGGGCTAGAGCGATAGTACAGCAGGGAAGGCATTTGCCTTGCACATGGCCAACCTGGGTTCAATCCCTAGCATCCCATAGGATCCCCCGAGCACCGTCAAGAGTAATTCCTGAGTGCAGAGCCAGGAGGAACCCCTGAGCACCGCTGGGTGTGGCCTAAAAATTAAAATTTTAAAAAAATACAATATAAAGCAAAACAATAAAACTAAGATTGTAAATAAGGGGCTGGAGCACTCACGGAAACGGTAGAACCGCTGCCTAGCACACGTGCCAAATGCCCCCGAGTTCCATCCCGGCTCCTCCTGCCCAGCCTCCCGGCACCGCTGGGCCATTCTGCTGGAACAGCCAGGCAGAGCATTGAAAAACCACAGCAGACGCTATCATAGACGTTTTCATTTGAGCCATATTACAAATGTGACTTTTGAGGATGGGGAGATGAATTTTTTAAAATTCTTGCTATTTGGGCAGAGCAACATCTTAGAACTGGCTGCTTGAAAGAATCGGGGGTGGGAGTGGGGACTGAGCCCTGCTGGGGAGGTCCTTGAACTACACCTGAATTTGATAGTCTACCTCATACTAAAGATGCACCTAGGGGCTGGAGCAATAGCACAGCGGGTAGGGCGTTTGCCTTGCACAGGGCCAACCGGGTTCAATTCCCCTGAGCACTGCCAGGAGTAAATCCTGAGTGCAGAGCCAGGAGTAAGCCCTGTGCATCACCAGGTGTGACCCCAAAAAGCAAAAAAAAAAAAAAAAAAAAAAAAAAGTATCTATTTTGACATGAAGTCTTCAAGCACTGTGGCCCCATCTTGGGCCCTGAGTGTCAGAGGGACCAACCACCCCCAGAAGCTCCATTCTGCTCCCTGCCCTCCCCTGGCCCTCCACGCAGTGCCTGTCACTCACACAGAGCTGCGAGCATGTTTCCTGGGTGGGCGAGCGGTGGATGGGAAGTGGCCAGACCTGGGCGCCGGACAGCCTGCTGCTTCCGAGTTTACCGACAGCGGGAACCCGCCTTGTCTTATGTCTCACTTCCCTGCCTCTGACACGCAGCCCACGGGAAGCCTGGCGGCTTAGCGGATCTAATAGCACTCAGCGAAAGGTAAACCAGTCGGCAGAAGTAGATAAAGACGGAGACTATTGTTAAACTAAAGGCAGAAAAAGAAAACCCTGAGCTGCTCTTCAAGGGCCGGTTCAGAGAGTTTTTATCCATAGCTTCTCTCTTCTGCAGTCTTGCCTCAGATGCTCTTGGGCCTTCTCTGTCCTTCGCAGCCCAGCCACGAGGAGGGCGAATCACGTCTCTTCCATTGCATACCTGATGCTCATCTCGTCTCGCTCACTGGCTGGCTGGCACCCGGCAGAGCACCCCTTGGTTCCCTGGTGGGCTTTCGGCTGCTGTTGGCAGCCTTCTCTGTGAGCTTCATGGTCATAGGAGGTCGCTGTCCCTTAGTGCTGCCTCGTGCTATTATCTGCTGCCCCTTCCTCGGTACCCAGGGAAGGCAGGAATTAGGGATCCGGGGCTAGCCCTACCCCTTCTTCACAGCCCCCTCTGCCGCACTGAGACCTAGTCAAGACTAGCCACTCACTGAGGTTTACTGGGTGATCAGGAGCAAGGGTGCACCGGGGCCTCTGTGGGCACACAGGAGGGCTCACCTCCACTTCTTTTTTGGGGTTACTCCTGGCTCTCTGCTCAGGGATCACTCCTGGTGGTACTCAGGGGACCCTATGCGGTGCTGGGGGTCAGCCCCTGGTCGACTGCATGCAAGGCAAGCGCCTTCCCCGCTGTACTGTTTCTCTAGTCTCTCACCCCATCCCCCATGATCTGAAACCTTCCCATCTCTCCTGGGGTCCTGGAGAGCTCATGCCCCTGGCAAGCTGGCCACTGGAGGCCACTGGAGGCCAGCATGATGTGCCAGAAAAGCTGGTTTCAGGACCAAAGCTATACAGTGACTTTTCAAGGCCCCCCACAGACGCTGGAAGGGTGGAAGGCGATCTTTCCCTAGGAGGTCCTCAGATCTGCGAGGAGAGGAGGTGCGGGGAGAGTCCACCGGGCTGGCTGGCCTCTCTGGGGCGCAGTGTCTTCCAGGCCGGGAGCCTACACCCGCTAGTGCATTCTAACACCTGCATTCCTGTTTTTCCCATCTGAATCAAAATAGCACTGAGATAACAGGCCAGGTGAGAAGGAAGAAAGGAGGAGAGAAGGGAAGGAGGAAGAAGGAGGAAACATCCCCCCCATATACACACACACCCACACACACATACACACACACACACATACACAGACACACTTTTTCTTTATGACTGGCAGTTTCGAGTTTCATCATCCCCTGTAAGCCTTGCAATGGCGTTTTTTGGGTGCCCTCCTCTCAGATAAGATCCCCAAGGTCCCTGGAGAAGAGACATTTGCAGGAACAGAGACCTCCTTCTTCGTCAGGCAGCAAAACTCATCACTGCAGGGGACACCCCACAGAGCATGCGCGCTTGTGTGTGTGTGTGTGTATGTGTGTGTGTGTGTGTGAAAGAGAGAGAGATAGAGTGTGTGCATGTTGTATGTGCATGTGTGTATGCATGCCATACACATGTGTGCACATGCATGCGTACAACTGTAAGTGTGCATGCATGTGTGTGCATGCATGTGGATGCATGTGCCTGTGTGTACATGCACATGTATGCCTGTGTGCATGCATGCACGTGTATGCATGTGTGTGCGCGTTTGTGCGTGTGTGTGCACGTGTCTGCCCGCGTGTGTATGCGTGTGTGTGCATGGTCACGCGCGTGCATGTTTGTGCATGTGTGTGTGTGTGTGTGTGTGTGTGTGTATGTGTGTCCCCATCTCCATAACGGTCTCTCATATCCCTGGTCAAGCAGCTTTCTTCTGCCCTTTGGGACACAGACGGGGAAAACAGGGTCATGTGAGGGACTCAGCCCTACAAGGATATCGGAGCAGCAGAGAGCAGCAGCTCATCCTCCTTGGGCCCTCCTCAGACGTGGAGCTCAGAGTATGGCTGCAGTCTCGAAGACAACACCTGCCCCAGCCCCTGTCCCTAAGGATGGCTTCCGGGTATCACAGGCCAGCTGATGGGTTGGACACAGATGTTGTCCCTCTGTTTCTTCCCCAAATCCCCTTAAGATGAAAAGCAGAACGGGCCATGTACCACCCCAAAGCAAGACCACGAGAGACCGAATAAAGGTGAAGCAACTGAACCCCGCTGTGAAGAGAGGGTGGCCGGGCCAGGTCAGGAAGTGGCCAAGAGCCTGGAGCTGCCCACGGTTTGCTGAGCTGAGTGGAGGCACAGGGCCTGCTGGGCTCGGGTGCAGTCTGTGCTAAAGAGCTGCTCCAGGGGCCGGAGCTATAGCACAGTGGGGAAGGCACTTGCCTTGCACACAGCCGACCCAGGTTTGATCCCAGGTCCCCAGAGCACCGCCAGGAGTAATTCCTGAGTGCAGAGTCAGGAGCAGGCCCTGACTCTGGGTATGACCCAAAAACCAATAATAATAATAATAATTAATAATAATAATAATAATAATAATAATAATAATAACAACAACAAGAAGCAGCTCCATATAGGGGTTTCTGCCGCTCCAGAGAAACCCCAGGCCACAGGAGAAGAGGGCCAGGGGAGCCATCAGACATCAGCCGAGACTAAGAGGCCAAAGCCCAAAGGCGGGGGTCCCCAAAGCAGTGTCTGCCAGGGTTTAATCTGCATCCCCAGCAGGTCTCACCAGGCCTCTAACCCGGCAGCTCAGAGGTGCTCGGCTCCCATTACCCACTTCCAGTGACAGGTGGATGTGGATGCTTGATGAATTCTGACCTGGAGACACTGCCAGCCTCAGAAGAAAACCGGGGGTGGGGGCTTGTAGATTGCACAGTGGAAAAAACCTACAGAAAAATCTCTATACACGAGCTCTGTCACACGCAGCATGCCAGTTTATTGGGATTGCTCTGGGGAAATGGAGAGAAAAGTAAATAAAAACAGACATTCTGTAAGAGAATTGAGGATTCATCTCCCAAACACCAGCTCAGTGATGAGATTCACACACAGACACGCACACACATACATGCACGCATGCACATGTATGCACTCAAATGTACGCGCGTACACACACATACACAGTGTACACACAGTGGCCATGAGGAGTTCATAGTTTTTTTGTTTGTTTGGTTGGTTATTTTTTTGCATTTTGGGTCACACTCAGCAATGCACAGGGGTTTCTCCTGGCTCTGCACTCAGGAATTACTCTGGCAGTGCTGGAAGGACCCTAGGGGATGCTGGGAATCAAACCTGGGTCGGCCGCGTGCAAGGCAAATGCCCTACCCGCTGTGCTATCGCTCCAACCCCGAGAGTTCATAGTTATTGTGTATCAGGCACACATTAAAACAATGAATTTACCCCTTTGTGCTTGAAACATTTATCAGGTATGATTATTCCCGTGCTTTGCTGGGGACCAAACCCAGGGCCTCTCATATGCACGGCCCCTGCTCTGCCCCTAAAGCCACATTCCTGATCCCTGAAAGGGTTTTCAATGGTGCTAATAATTAATAACTAAATTTGGACTGTACGGGGGTCGCCCTGGTTCTTCATGCTTCCTCTGTCCTGGGCTTGCAGCCCCTCTGGGACTGCAGGCAGGAGAAGGAGACCAGTCGGAACCTGTTTGCTGCGCTGATGAAAATGCAGAGATTGGCCCAAAGACAGTCACCCAGCGGCCAAAGCCCAGACTCATGGTTAGGTCATTTGAATAAATACATCAATGAGTGAGAGAATAAGGGAGCATGCCGCGGCTCTTTGAGTCACCGGGGAGGGGTGAATGTCAGGAAGAAAGTGAAGCCAGGGAAATTACTGGGCATTACAAATCTTCCCTTGCTGAGACCTGCCATTTTTCTGCAGGGACGATGACTAGACGCAGGAAGCCAAATCGCACTGCAAGCCCGTTTGCCGCTTTGCTGTGGGAAGCCGGGTCTGGGTTCGTGGGTTCTCTCTGCAGCGCATCCCCAAGCGGCATTGAGATCAAGGTCCAGATTTGTAATTGCCATTATCTGGGAGAAGCTCCAAGATGTTTCTGGTGATACGTGAGCTGAGCCTCATTATAGTTTTGCTTACACACTTGATGTCCACAGCATTTTAAAATGTATCACGGTGCTTAAGAATTTACCTGGAGCCAGGGTTACTCTAGTGGTAGGATAACCCGTATGCCCGGGTTTAATCCCCAGTCACAGGCCTGCTCCCCGCACCCCACCCTGGTATCTCGAGATTGTTGTCCAATACCACCCAGAGATGGGCCATGGATGGAGTGCATGCCTCAAAGTGAGAGGCCAAGAGTTTGAGCCCTGGCATCAGCCCACATGCTGAGTGCAATCCTGTGTGTAATCTTCGAGCTCTGTCACATCACAACTCAGAGAGTGTGTGTGTTTGTGTGTGTGTGTGTATGTATTGCAAAACCACATATGTCATACGTAAAAGGTACCGCAGTCCAAACACCACAGTCACGCATTTGTGACCCCTAGTCATTGCAGCAACATCAAAGGGAAGGGGAAACAGGAAATACAAAAGAGAGTGTCCTAAAAAATTTAAAAAAAAATTAAAATTTAAAAGGTAAAGTGCTTGCCATAGAGGCAAGCTGGGGAGTGGTGGGAGGGGAAACTGGGGTCATTGGTGGTGGGAAATGCACACTGGTGGAGGGATAGGTGATGGAACATTGTATGACTGAAACCTGATCATGAACAGCTTCATATCTGTGTATCTCATGGTGACTCAATTGAAAAAAATTTTGAATTAGAGAGAGAGAGAGAGAGAGAGAGAGAGAGAGAGAGAGTGTCCAATGGGACCAGAGAGGTAGTTCAGGGGTTAAGGTGTTTACCTTGCATGTGGCTGACCCCACTTTTTTTTAAATCACTCCTGACAGTGCTCAGAGCTTTCTCCTGGCTATGTGCTCAGGGATCACACCTGGTGATGCTCAGGAGACCATAAGGGCTCCCAGGGACCAACTCCAAGTCAGCCATAGGCAAGACTTACCTGCTGTACCGTGGCTCCAGTCCCTGACCCTACTGCATATGGTCCCACCCCCACCATCGCGCCAGTAAACTCCCAAGCACCACCATGTGTGCCCCCCACACACACAACAAAACAGAGCATGTCAAATGAAGGGTGTGATGAATTTGGTGAACTTCTCTAAATAGACCCAAAATGATTCATTCCAAACATGTTACTCAAAGATCATAGGTCAATGACGGTGGCTGTGTTTCACGTCTGACTTGCCGTAATCTCCATAGAGCATGTTTTTCTTCACCATGATACCAAGATGAGCCTTCAGATCAGACCCCAGTTCCAACCAATGGTCTTACTGCACTTCATGAGAGACCCTCACCCAGCTAATCAGCACACAGATTCCTAACTCCTCAGAAATACGAGATCAGATTACTAACTTGCCAAGTACGTGGGTCCACAAGGATGTTCTCTCTGCCAAGCGCTGAAGAGATTTTCTTTTTTTTTTCTTTCTTTTTTTTTTTTTTTTGCTTTTTGGGTCACACCTGGCGATGCACAGGGGTTACTCCTGGCTCATGCACTCAGGAATTACTGCTGGCGGGGCTCGGGGGACCATATGGGATGCTGGGAATCGAACCCCGGTCGGCCGCGTGCAAGGCAAATGCCCTACCCGCTGTGCTATTGCTCCAGCCCCAACGCTGAAGAGATTTTCAACCAATTTCTTAAACAAATTGCCAGTCCCCACTTGGAAAGCCATCCTTTATCACTTAGGCCACTAACATCCCCATTCCTCAAGCTAGGTTTGAGTCCTTCCTGTTCTGTCAGGCCATCTCTGAGCCCCTTGCTGATCTTTCCCCTTCAGATTCCTACAGCATTTTTCTTTCATTTTTTTTTATTTTTCTTTTTTAAAAATTTTCATAAAGTAGTTTACAATATTTGGTTACATTCCATATTCAAACACCAATCTCACCACCATTACAAACCTCTGCACCGCTTTCCATTCCGGACTCCAACCCTTGCCCCAAAGCAGACCCAGAATAATTTATTTTGTATTGTTTGTTATGAAAAGCTGCTGAAGTTGATCCAAAAAGTTTCCTTAGAGAAGAGTTCATGAAGATTGTTATATTTCACCCAGGGGCCATTAAGCCCTTCTACAGGAGATAATAATTGTGTTGTTAAAGGTTGAGACTTGTGTGCTTATATGCGTGTGGAACTTCAAATTGATACTGAGCACTGGGTTCTTGGAACCCAGGTTCTCGGCTGCCCCTTTAATTCCTCCAGGGCGTGATCTCTTCATCAACAAAATACACGGGCCAGGGCCAGAGCGATAGGGATGTTTGCCTGGCACACGGCCGACCTGGCTTCCATCCCCAGCATCCCATCCTGTTGCCCCGAGCACGACCAGGAGTGATTCCTGAGTGCAGAGCGAGGAGGAACCTCTGAATGTCGCCAGGTGTGACCCCGAAAGCCAATAACTAACTAAATAAAAACATTATCCCACTGAGCATGGCAGCGCCTCAGCCCGCCTCAGGAGAGCCGCCCTAGGTTTTGAGGAGTTGTGCGTTCCTCTCGCTCCCTCCAGAGCCAACTGTCTCCTCAGCGTTCCTGATAGTGGGCACCCAGGACCCAAAGCACTGACAATAAGGCATTTGTTGAGGAAAATGCCAGGAAGCCAAACTGCTAGAAAAAACAAACAGCAAAAAAAGCAATACTAACAGGCCCGCCGGAACCTTGGAACAGGATTTTGCTGAGTTCAGAGTCTCGGGGATAGGCCTAATGTGAGAGAATTCAGCCGACTTGGTTTACAGGAGGAATCGCCTACAGGCCAGATGGTGACCTTTGCAGGTGTTTGAGCCTGAGATTCTAAATTATATACAATCAGAATACCCTAGAATTTCATGGTTCAGTAAGCTACTGGCCTAAAATAAAGACTATGGAAGCCAGGGATGTGGCTCAGCAAGAAAGCTCTCCTGTGTGAGGACCTGGGTTCGATTCCTGACACCACCACCAAAAAAAAAAAAAAAAAACACTTGGGGACCTTGATATTTCTTTTCCAGATTCCTTAGTCCTTCTAATGTGATGGATTTTGTTCCTTCCACCTTCATTTTTTTCTTGCTGACAGACTATACTGTGTTTCACCACATAGTCACTGCAACCACATTTAAGTAGTACCAGCACTATTTCTTTAAAGAGTCACGGAATGGCTACATCCCGCTTTCTTGGGTAAAAAACTGTAGCACTGTTGCACTGTAGTCCCATTGTTCATCGATTTGCTTGAGCAGACACCAGTAACATCTCCGGTGTGAGACTTGTTCTTATTGTTTTTGGCTTATCGAATACACCATGGGTAGCTTGCCAGGCTCTGTCATGCAGGCGGGATGCACTCTGTAGCTTGCCAGGCTCTTGAGAGAAATGGAGGAATCAAACTCAGGTCGGCTGCGTGCAAGGCAAATGCTGTGACATGTAATCTATGATGATCATATGGTAAAATGTGGTATTTCACAGTACCTGAGTACTGATATGCTTCATAATTAAATTTTGTAATTATGTAAGGTTTTTGGTCTTTGACAAAGTAAATACCTGTGGGGTCAGAGAGACAGCTCAAGGGACAGAGCACATGCTTTGCATGTGAAAGACCCAGGCTTGATTCCTGTCACTCTATGGGCCTCTAAGTGCCACTAGGAGGCCCAGACCCCTTTTCCTCACCCAGCACCACCTATAAAATTAAAAACAAAATAATAAAAATCTACAGGACTCGAACAATAGTACTGAAAGTAGGGTTCTAGCCTTGCATGTAGCCACCCTGGGTTTCCCAGCATCTCATATGGTCCCCTGAGCACCACCTGTACTAATTCCTGAGTGTGGAGCCAGGATTGACCCCTGAGCACCACCGGGTAGGGGCCTAAAACAAAACAAAACAAATATACATGTGTCTCTCCTACTTAACATTCCGTTCACGTGGGATGGTGTCTAGAATCAGCTAAGTACTCAGTAAACATTCTATAGCAGATATTACGGAGAGGACCTTAAATCCTTGCATCCCTGCCTTTCTGACGGGCTGCGTGGCGAGGAATGCACCATGAGGGAATCCTGTTGTGCACGGCCCTGGGTTGTGCTTCCATGGATCTAGACAGCACAGCCCGCAGCATTCCCTCACTACCACGGTAGCCTGTCGGGACGATCATGGACGGATACACTAAGGGCTACAGGCCTGGAGCTCCACAGCCACATACAAGGGCCCCTGGGGCTGGAGCAATAGCACAGCGGGGAGGGCATTTGCCTTGCACACGGCCGACCCGCATTCGATTCCCAGCATCCCATATGGTCTCCTAAGTACCACCAGGAGTAACTCCTGAGTACAAAGCCAGGAAGTAACCCCTGTGCATTGCCGGGTGTGACCCAAAAAGAAAAAAAGAAAAAAAAAAGACACATACAAGGGCCCCTTTCCCTGCTCCTGACACCCCCCTCTTGAATGCCTCCAGCAGTCGGCATGGTAGCAAGCCCTCCAGATCTTCTTTATTTTTATTTTATTTTATTTTATTTCGTTTTTGAGATCACACCTGGCGATGCTCGGGGTGGGGGGGGGTTACTCCTGGCTCTGCACTCAGGAATGACTCCTGGTGGTGCTCAGGGGACCATGTGGGATGCCGGGGATCGAACCCAGCTTGGCTGCACGCAAGGCAAATGCCCTCTTCACTCACTGTGTTCTCACTCCAGCCCCTCTAGCTCTTCTTGTGCCAGACATGGACGGGTAGTGAGCCAGGGGAGACTAGCGTTACCTCCGCTCTGCTGTTCCCAGAGCTCAGCAGCCCCGGGAACATTGTTTGTCTTCACTGAGAGGCCCCTGCCTCCCCGCCGGTGTTTAATCTTGGCTGCGGTATAAATAGAACTTGGCCCTCTGAAAAGACTTCACCCACCTCTAGGTTCCTTCCCTTTTGGTGACACCAACCAAGGCTGAACCTTTGATTCCCTCTAGTGGTTCAAACTGGCAATGCTCCGAGCCGAGTCTGCACCTCTTCACTGGGGTGTATTTAGTCCCACTGTGTGTGCCTCTCTCTGCCTTTGGCTCAGGGGAGGAGCACTGGTTGTGTCTGCACTCTCTTGTGCCCCGTCAGGGGTGAGGGGGAGGCGGCCAGCCGGGGCTCCCCTCTCCATAGTTGCCTTTGGAGACGATGGAGAATGAGCCATGACGTGGGTTATTTCGACCCCCCCGGGAGTGACGGGAATTCGGGTCGCGTCTTTTCAGCCTGCGCCTTGGTTTGCTCGTTAGTGAAGAGTGGGTGAGCTTCAGGAGTGGAGACCCCAGAGGAGCGCCATGGTGGCTGGTGCTGTCGTGTCAGCCAGCTGGCGGGGAGGCCAGACATGCTGGCAGGGGTGTGCAGCCAAGGGTACGAGCTGCAGAACCTGATGGTCAGCATGTGAGTGCCTCAGTGACGCGCAGTCAGGGTCAAGCTCTTATCCTGTCACTTCCTGAGTCTCTGGTCTGAGGCGATTTACTGCGCTTCCCTTTTCAGCCCCTCAACCCCCCCAGAGGTTCCGCCTTTCCCCTTAGGGTTGGATGTCTTGGTTAGAGTCCACCATCGGAAGTGCTTATTAGGGTGGCCACTGAGCCCCCAGATGTGGCTCAATAACAAAACTCTTTGCCTTGTGTGTGTGAAGCCCAGGGTTTGATCCCCAGCATCCCAAAATTCATAATGATGGTGATGATGATGATGACAATGACAAAGCCAGTGTCATAGATGTTTTGGGTTCTAAACTCAGTTGAAGGACAAAATCCTGGTGTATGTCAGACCTCAGAGCTGCACCTTGCTTACACAGCTTACGCAGCTGGTTTCAAAGGCACCTCTGGGGTAGGAGCGATAGCAAAGTGGGGAGGGCATTTGTCTTGCACGCAGCCCATCTGGGTTCGTCCCCGGCGTCCCACCTGGTCCTGAGAGCCCAGCCAGGAGTGATCCCTGAGCACAGAGCCAGGAATAAGCCCTGAGCACCATCCCTACCATCACAATAAATAAATAAATACAAGTAGGAAGAAAGGTGTGCCATTGGTGGGGATGGTTGGCCAATGAACTCAGGTCGTGGGTCAGTGTGAGATGAGATTTCTGGTTCTGCTGGCTGAGGGTTCTTCCAGCCCTCAGCCCTTCCCGCTTGTCTCCGGAACGGCCGACTGTAGTGCCTGTACTGCTTGCTCCCCACCATGCCCTCTGGCCTCTGCACTGCTCACGAGCACCTTTCCCCTTCCAGCCTCCTACTGCGCCAGCTCCTGGGGAACTCACACTGAGATCAAGAGAGTGGCCGAGGAGAAGGTCACTCTGCCCTGCCACCACCAGCTGGGGCTCCCGGAGAAAGACACTCTGGACATCGAATGGCTGCTGACCGATAATGAAGGCAACCAGAAAGTGGTGAGTCCCCCATTTCCCCCATTTGCAGCACACACACACACACCTTTTCTCATTCCTCCCGTCTTTCTCCAGGGGAGGAAAGGCCTAGACGTGCTTTGGCTTCTGGGTTATAGTTGGAAGACTCTAGACATGAAACTAGAGAGAGAAGATGTTTAGAACAAGGACAAGAAGTTCTTGTGTTCTTCCAGCAACCAAGGACTACCGTGAAGTCATACATGCCAGGGAGGAGATTAGCTCTCTCAGTGTCTTCCCCACACAGGGGACCGATTAGGAAGTCCATTCCTGAGTTTACTGAGCCAGAAACCCAAATCTGGGAGCTGGAAGAGGTAGTACAGTGGGTTGGGCATTGCCTTGCAGGTGACCAGCCCAAGGTTGGTTCCCAGCACCCCAGATGGTTCCCCAAACCCTGCCAGGAATGATCCTTAGGCACAGAGCCAGGAGTAAGCCCTGAGAACTGCTGGGTGTGCCCCCAACACCAAAATAAATAAATAAAGGAACCCAAACTTGCACCGGAAGTACCCTCCTCTTCCCCTTCTAAACCCGCCACCACCTGTTATACTCAAGCTTTGCCCAGTCAAGGCTTCTAAGCTGGAAAACGGCCGAGGGCAGAGAAGCAGAGAGTAAAGGGTGTGAGCGAAATGTTTGGCTCGTGTGTAAACGGACAGCAAACAAGGGACCCTGGCTCTGGAGCTGGAAAAAAGAAAGCTAGGTCTGCAGAGGTCAGGTTGGGGAGCTCCGACGGATGGTCCCCAGGTTTCATGAGCTTTTGCCCTTGTGGATAGAACTTGTATGTTATGCTTCCTCAAGAACCAGGGGCTGGGCTGACTAGACAATGACAGCAAGTCACAGACTATTATCAGCCTTTCTATGGCAGTACTCAGCCATGGAGCACTGGAAGAAAGAAAGGAGTAATTTAGGGAAGCGACTCTCCGTCTGCCTTCTTTAGAGCTTTCTTTCTTTCTCTACTGAAATGTGAAATGTTGTTCGAATTTCCCAAGACAGTTTGTGCTGGGAGCAGCTCAAGTTGGCACCGGAAAGGAATCTCACTGCTGGGAGTGAACCTGTCACCTGGTTATTTTGATCCTGCCTGTCATTTGTTCTCCTCACACTAAGAGTGTGCCCGAGCAAAGGGCACCTTAACCTGCTTGCTTTCCCAGCAACTCTGAGTCAAACCAGACACTCAGGTCTGGGCGAAGGGAGGGGGAGCCCCTGCTCCCAGGAAGGTCCCACAGTGCCCCGTGGGCACCCACTCTCAGCCCACCCCAGGCTTCCGGTGAAAGAAAAGGATGTGCTGACTAAGAAAGCACTCAGCCCCCTCACTGTCTGCAGTTTTCCAAAGTAAGAGGAGAAGAAAAACAAGAGACCCACAAATCTTCATGGAATATTAGATCTGTATTCTGTGTCACCCTATGTCTGAGAAAGCACTGATAATTTAGAATAAAATATAAAGAACCAGGGACCAGGGGCTGGAGTGATAGCACAGCGGGTAGGGCGTTTGCCTTGCATGCAGCCGACCCGGGTTCAATTCACAGCATCCCATATGGTCCCCTGAGCACCGCCAGGAGTAATTCCTGAGTGCAAAGCCAGGAGTAAACCCTGTGCATTGTCAGGTGTGACCCAAAAAGCAAAAAAACAAAACAAAAAAAAGAACCAGGAACCAGAGAGATAGTACAGCATGTAAAGCACTGACCCTGAGCACAGAGCCAAGAGCAAGCCTTCAGCACACCAAGGTGTGACCCAACAAATAAGCATTCCCCCCCCACCACCACCAACACATATATAGTACAATGGGTAGGGCTTCTGCCTTGCATGAGGCTGATCCGAATTCAATCCCCTGTGGTCCTCTGAGCACCACCAGGAGTCATTCCTAAGTTAAGAGACTGGAATTACCCCTGAGCATCACTGGTCTGGCCCCAAAACAAAACAACAACAGCAAAATAGATAACCCTTTTGTGGGGAAGAGGGGAAGGTTGGGGCCATAGCTCTCATGTTCAGGGGCTATTTCCGGCTCTGTGCTCAGAAGTGACCTCTTGTGGTGCCTGGGGGACTCTGTGGTACCAGGGATTACAGGGCAAGAACCTTCGAGCCCTTGTTTTAACTTTTTGGCTTTGGCCCACACCCAGCCATGCTCAGGAGTGACTCCTGGCCCTGCACTCAGGAATTACTCCTGGTGGTGCTCAGAGGACCCTAGGTGGGATGCCGGGGACTGCACCCGGGTCTGCCATGTGCAGGACAAGTGCCCCATCCTCTGTGCTATCTCTCAGGCCCCAGAGCCTTGATCCCTTGATGAACTTTTTCCTGTGTTATTAAGCAATAAAAATACAACCAGCGGCCCAGGGTGATGACTCATGGGACTGGAGTTCATGCTTTGCCGGCAGGAGACCCAGATTCCATCCTGGCACTGCGTGGGACCCAGAGCCAGAGAGCAACTGCGGGTCCCCAGTGTGTGTGGCCCAAAAATGCAACAACAAAAAATTCAATCCTGGGGCTGGAGCAGGGCGTTTGCCTTGCACGCGGCCGACCCGGGTTCGATTCCCAGCATCCCATATGGTCCCCTGAGCAGCACTGCCAGGAGTAACTCCTGAGTGCAGGCAGAGCCAGGAGAAGCCCCTGAGCATCGCTGGGTGTGACCCAAAAAGCAAAAAAAATTCAACCCTGTTCATTAGAAACATTTGATTGGCTGCATTTCCCAGGTCTCTCCCTCCCTCCCTCTGCCTTCCATACCCCCTCCTCTCTCTCTCTCTCTCTCTCTCTCTCTCTCTCTCTCTCTCTCTCTCTCTCTCCCTCTCTCCCTCTCTCCCTCTCTCCCTCTCTCCCTCTCTCCCTCTCTCCCTCTCTCCCTCTCTCCTTCTCTCCCTCTCCCTCCCTCCCTCCCTCCCTCCCTCTCCTCTCTCTTTCTGGTCTCGGGAGCACCCAGTGATGGGCTAACCCCAAGTCAGTGCTCTCAGCGTTCTGGTGCTCCAGGGACCACGTGGCCTCCAGGTTGAACCTGGACTTCCGCCTGCCTGAAGCTCTTTAAGCAGTGCTCCCTCCCCAGTGCTTCCCCGCAGAGCAAGCGCTTTGAAAAGAAACTTAAGGAAAAGAATGCAGTGCATGTCATGCTGGGAGTCCCCCAGCGGTGACCCAGACCCCAACTTGAGCTTGGCCTTCCAATGGGAGCAGAGCCGCTGCTGTGTCTGTCTCTGGAATGTTCGCTGGCATACGCAGGGCACGGTCGGGAGGGGTGTGCAGGTTCAGGAATGCTGGGACCCTGGGAGCAGAGCCCTTGGAAACCCGAAACCTTGCTCCTGGCTGCAGGGATGGATGGAGAGAATGTCCAGATTGCAAGTGCAGACTCTCGCAGAGCTTCCAGAAACCTTTGGCGCAGGAGAGATTAGGAGAGAGGCCGCACCCTGTCGTGTCCGCCCGGCCTTCCCCCCAGGCTGTTCTGTTGCTGAGCTCATTCCCAGGGGTCCCTCCGGGCTCTGCTCTCAGCATCACTGCTGGTGGGGCTATATGGGGTGTCGGGCATCGAACCTGGCCAGCGGTGCTTAAGGCCAGCGCCCTACCCCCTGCGCAACGGCTACCCCTTCTCTGCTTCGAGGACGAGAATCCCTACTCTGCAGCTCGGAGAGGCTCATTCACGGCACTTCCATTCCTGCCTTGCAGCCGTGGCCAGCCCAGCCACTGCCAGAAAGTTGAGTACATCCATCTGTGCCCCGAGCCCAGCCCAGCCCGACCAAGCTGGAGCGCATGCTCAGTTTTGCAAGCCCAGCACCACGTGACCACCACCCCCATTCTGCTAGAGCGCATGCTCTGTGTGCAGGAGCTCAGGGCATGTGACACCGCGCACCCCCCAGCCCCAGCATTGCTGGTGCTCATGCTCTGTGTGCAGGGACCCCAGCACCAAGTGACCTCCTAAGCACTGATGGACTAATCTCCTCTGCAAAAAAACAAAAAAATACTACTACTTTTTTTTTTGCTTTTTGGGTCACACCCGGCGATGCACAAGGGCTAAGGGTTACTCCTGGCTTTGCACTCAGGAATCACTCCTGGCGGTGCTCAGGGAACCAAATGGGATGCTGGGAACTGAAGCCGGGTTGGCCGCGTGCAAGGCAAACGCCCTACCCGCTGCGCTATCGCTCCAGCCCCCCCAAAAATACTTTTTTAATAAAAAAAATGGGGGGACACACCCAGTCTGTACTCAGGCCTTACTCCTGGCTCAGAGCTCAGGGGACACTCCAGGCAAGGCTTGGGGATCATATGGGGTGTAGGGGTCCAACCCAGGTCAGCCACATGGAGGGAAGCACTCTACCCGCTGTATTAGCACTCCGGCGGCCATCAACAAGCCTATTTCTTAATGTGAGTGTTCAGTAATGTTTGAGACTGTTATAAGGCGTTTCTGGCCCTTCAAACCCAGTACCACACCGCCATCAGCTCTCCAAAGTCCAAAGTCAAGGGCACCATATGTGTGTTGCAGAGATTGAACCCAGGGGCTCACCCACAAGGCAAACCCGAATCTAGGGCATACCTGAGGTCCCTCAAGCGTTTCTCTTAAGACAAAATTAACCCTGAGGCTAGTCCAAAAATTAAAATGAGGGCTAGGGGACATTTTAAGGTGGGGCTTATGCCTTTTATGCTTAAGGTACTGAGTTTGACCCCTGGCACTGTATCACAGGATCTGAGCACCAAATCATGAACTCATACTGATGTCGGTGGAACCCACGGGTGGCTCACGTGAGTCAGGAGAGGACACTTCTGCCCACTTCTGCCCCTGAGCCCTGCTAGTCCCACGAGGTGGCCATCAGGCCACACCTGAAGTTTGCTTTGTCTTCCCGGCACGGGAGTCCATCCCACTACCCAGTTTCTTGGGGAGCCACAGACTCAGGCAGGAGCGAGCATTTGCTCTGTGCAGGAAAGGAGAAACCAGTCCCAGGCCTTACCCGGGGTTTTCAGGGTTCTTGTCTCGCTCACGGAAAAGAATTTCAGGAGTAGACGACAAGCAGTGAAGTAAACAGATTTTATCTGGAGGGTTTTTGACGGGAAGGAGGAAGAGAAAAGTGGGAGAGTGGAGAGTAAGAGAGACAAAGTAATGCTCTCAAGAGAGAACGCAGGCTTCTCCAAGGACGGAGAGAGCCCCTACACACATCCCAGCGTTAGATAGGAAGCATAAAAGTACACATCTCAAGAGGGAGATGCAGGCCACACACGTGCTTGGGTACCACATGTGCTCGGCCATGCAGGCCCAAGCACCACGGGCTCGGGCAGCATATGCGTGCCCTTTCCTTGTTCACGGTGGCTTTTATAGGCTCTTCATGGGTTGTCTTGATCCGGAAGTTCTGGAGTCTTCTCAGGGCTGAATCACTAAAGTCAATCGGATTAAAGGAGAGGTCTGAGGATTTTCAAGGAGAGGAACTTCATGGGGAAGGATCTAACCTTCTCAAGGTCGGCTGAAGGTCTTGTCAGGTCTGTTTTCTGTATCCACAGGGTGGATCAGTCTTCTGATTTTCCTCCCAGAAGTTCTGTTGACCTAAATTTTATTGCTGAGGGACTTTCCCTGCATAAATACCACTGGGCCACCTGTCACCAGTCCCTGAGCGCTGCTGAAGAGGTCCTCCAGTTTATTGGGGCATGGGAGGGTCCCACTTGGCAGTGTTCAGGGCTTACTCCTGGCTCTACGCTCAGGAATCACTCCTGGCGGACTCAGTGTACCCTAGGGGATGCCAGGGATCAAACCCAGGTCAGCCACATGCAAAGCAAATGCCCCACCTGCTGTCACTCCGGCCCCATCCAATGTTTGTTTAAATCAAAATAAGCAAGAAAGAAATCTCCCGGATCTCTAAAGTTAATCCTCTAAAAATACCTCTAAAATTATCCAGCACTGGGGCTGGAACAATAGTACAGCGGGTAGGGCATTTGCCTTGCACACAGTCCATCCAGGTTCGATTCCCAGCTTCCCATATGGTCCCCTGAGCACCACCAGGAGTAATTCCTGAGTGCATGAGCCAGGAGTAACCCCTGTGCATTGCTGGGTGTGACCCAAAAATAAAAATAAAATAAAAATAAATAAAATTGTGGACTGGAGACAGCACAGCAGGTAGGGCTTTTGCCTTGTATGCGGCCAACTCGGGTTTGATTCCCAGCATCCCATATGGTCTCCTGAGCACCGCCAGGAGTAATTCCTGAGTGCAGAGCCAGGAATAACCCTGTGCATCACCAGGTGTGACCCAAAAAGCAGCAATAATAATAATAATTAATTAATTAAATTATCCAGCACTTGGGGCTGGCAAGAGAGTACAGCGGATCTGGAGGGACTATGGTGCCCCCAGCACCGCCAGGCATGATCCCAGAGTACAGAGCCAAGAGTAAGCCTTGACTAGCAGCAGGCGTGGCTTTATATATAACACACACACACACACACACACACACACACACACACACACACACATACACGCGCGCGCCACACAACTCTTCACTGATGTCTAGATTTAGAAATCTCTTCATTTGACTTGGAGCACAAACTGACTTCCTTGTAGGGAATTGTGGACCTTGGGGAATACAAAGGAGTCAGGAAGAAAGTAGAAATGATTAGATAAGAGCAAAGCAGGGAGGGACCTGGACACCGGCCAGCACATCAGCCTTCTTTGGTCAGACCAACCTTCCTTCCTCCCTCCCTTCCTTCCTTCCTTCCTTCCTTCCTTCCTCCCTCCCTCCCTTCCTTCCTTCCTTCCTTCCTTCCTTCCTTCCTTCCTTCCTTCCTTCCTTCCTTCCTTCCTTCTTTCCTCCCTCCCTTCCTTCCTCCCTTCCTTCCTTCCTCCCTTCCTCTTTCCCTCCCTCCTTCTCTCTCTCTTTCCTTCTTTCCTTCTCTCTCTTTCTTTTTCTGCCTCCCTCTCTCTTTCTCTCTTTCTTTCTTTCTTTCTTTCTTTCTTTCTTTCTTTCTTTCTTTCTTTCTTTCTTTCTTTCTTTTTCTTTTTGGGTCACACCCAGCTCTGCTCAGGGGTTACTCCTGGCTCTGCACTCAGGAATTACCCCTGGAGATGCTAAGGGGACCATATGGGATGCTGGGGATTGAACCGGGGTCCACCGAGTGCAAGGCAACCGCCCTACCCGCTGTGCGATTGTTCCAGTCCCTCTTTCTTTCTTTCTTTCTTTCTTTCTTTCTTTCTTTCTTTCTTTCTTTCTTTCTTTCTTTCTTTCTTTCTTTCTTTCTTTCTTTCTTTCTTTCTTTCTCTCTTTCTCTCTTTCTGTCTTCCTCCCTTCCTCCCTCCCTCTCTCTCCCTCCCTCCCTCTCTTTCTTTCTTTCTTTCTTTCTTTCTTTCTTTCTTTCTTTCTTTCTTTCTTTCTTTCTTTCTTTCTTTCTTCTCTCTCTCTCATCCTTTCTCTCTCTCTTCCTTTCTCTCTCTCTTATTATCTTGCATTCCAAGGGCTCGAACCCAAGAGTTCACACATGCAAAGCACATGCTCCCTCACTGAGCCACATCCCCAGGCCCCAAACTCTGGTCAAAGTTTAAAGTATTATGTACCTGGTGGAGCTCTTTCTTTCTTTTTCCAAAATAATACAGTCGGGGCCGGAGTGATACTACAGCGGGTAGGGTGTTTTCCTTGCACGCGGCCAACCCGGGTTCTATCTCCGGCATCCCATATGGTTCCCCAAGCACTGCCAGGAGTAATTCCCGTGTGCAGAGCCAGGAATAACCCCTGAGCATTGCCCGCTGTGACCCCCCAAAAAAAATTTTTTTTTGTCAGAGGATTTTTATGTGACTGAGACAAAAACAGAGGGCAATCAGCAGGGAGCAAGCTGCAGAAATGGCAAGGTCCCTGCCCGGGGCTCTAGGCTGTGTGTATCCCTAGGGATGAGGTTGGGAGAGGTGCCCGGGAGGCCCACAGAGTCCTCCTTGGTTCCCAGCTAAACGGGGACTTCAGCTAGTGATGACCAGCAGGTCTCAGAAAAGACCCACCAATCGGATAGTGGGGCAGCTGCCAGTCTCCAATGAAGGAGGGTGCACCTAACCTCCCGAGCACTTTGGGGGAGCCCCCCATATCTGTTCCCATATCCATTAAGGGAAAGGAAGGCCTTTTTTTTTATCTTTTTGGGTCACACCCAGCAATGCACAGGGCTTCCTCCTGGCTCTACACTCAGGAATCACTCCTGGTGGTGCCCGGGGGACCCTATGGGATGCCGGGAATCGAACCCCGGTTGACCACGTGCAAGGGAGAGGCCCTATTTGGCCCCAAAAGGATGGGCTTGAGTCTAAGCAGCTTATGGAAAGAATCACTTCCCTAAATCGCCCTCAAATAAATTTTTCACTGTACCACATTGCCTTCCCGCCCCAAGTTCGTATTTAGAAAGTCTTTTAGAACAAATTCTTGTTAACATGGAATCAGGGGGCTGGAGCCATAGCACAGAGGGTAGGGCGTTTGTCTTGCACGTGGCCGACCCGGGTTCAATTCCCAGCATTTGATATGGTCCCTTGATCACCGCCAGAGGTGATTCCTGAGTGCAGAGCCAGGAGTAACCCCTGTGCATAGCCAGGTGTGACCCAAAACAAAAACAAAAACAAAAACATGGAATCTGGTGTATCAGGTGGAAGCGCCCAGACTAAGGAACTCAAGGGCTGATTTGAGTTTTGTAGAGAGAAGGGAGGGTCCATAAATACCACTGGGCCCTTAGGGAAGAGCAAAGGACTTCAGGGCTGAGGAATACCCCTGGGGGATGCAGGGGAGGCAGCAGCTCCTCTGTGAGCCCATTTTCTTTTTTTTCCTGGGTGGGGCCTCCAGCAGAGGGAGCCGAGCACTGCCCCAGGGAGATCCTGACAGTTTTCTCGGGAGCCTCTATTTTTTGGCGGATCAGAAATTTCTAGTATGCCAGGTCTTGAGCTGAAAATAATCTTGCTTTGTTTAATGTTGGGGGGGTGGGGGTGTCACACCCAGTGGTGCTCTGGGCGGACTCCTGGCTGTGCACTCGGGGATCAGTCCTGGTAGGGCTCATAGCTGGGAAGAGAACCCAGGCCAGCCGAATGCAAGGCAAGTACCCTCCCCTCTGTCCTATTTCTCAGGGCCCCAGAACAAATTGTTATGCATGTGCAAACAGGTGTACATTAGGATGGCATATCTTGGCCTCCAGCACCTCTCATAAAACTCATTTGAAGGGGCAGAGAGAGACTACAAGAAGTAGGGTGCTTGGGGCCGGAGCAATAGCACAGCAGGGAGGGAGTTTGCCTTGCATGCGGCCGACCCGGGTTCGATTCCCAGCATCCCATATGGCCTCCTGAGCACCACCAGGAGTAATTTCTGAGTGCAGAGCCAGGAGTAACCCCTGTGCATGGCCGGGGGTGACCCAAAAAAGAAAAAAAAAAAGGAAGAAGTAGGGTGCTTCAATGGCCGCTCAACACCTTTATTGCAAACCACAACACCTAATCAGAGAGCGAGAACGAAAGGGAATACCCTGCCATAGTGGCAGTTTGGGGTGGGGGGAGACGGGACTGGGGAGGGTGGGAGGACCGCTGGGTTTACTGGTGGTGGAGAATGGGCACTGGTGAAGGGATGGGTTCTCGAACTTTGTATGGGGGAAACATGAGCACAAAAATGTATAAATCTGTAACTGTACCCTCACGATGATTCACTAATTAAAAATTTTAAAAATATAAATAAATAAATAAAAGAAGTAGGGTTCTTGCCTGGCATGCAGCTGACCCGCTTCGATCCCCAACACCCCATATGGACCCCAGAGCCCACCAGGAGTGATCCCTGAGTGCAGAGGCAGGATTAAACCTTGAGCACTTGGCTGGGTGTGACTCCCAAACAAGAAAACTCACTGGGGAGAGCTCAGAGAGAGCAAGCCGGAAGCGTGGGATCCATCACCTTAGCACCCAAGAAGCTGGCGACCTCTCAGCATTACGCCGGGTTAGCCCTTAGACCGAGTCTCTAGCACAGCACCCAAGGGAGCATGTTCTTAGTGTTTCTGGAATAAATCAGAGTTGCAAAGCCTCACCCAAGACAGCCCAGAGCAGCAGACACATGCAATTGGAATGCCCTCGAAAGGGCTTCCAGAAACTTTTTGTCCAATTCTTTGCAAATAAAAATGGTGCAAAGAAAGACTATGCAAGAGAGCAAAGAAACACTCTTTTGTCTGAAGATCCTGTCCAGGGAGGAGATAAAGTGGACTTGGTGGGTGGGGCTAGGACACTGATTTTGAATTTAAAAAAATGAATAGGGGTTCTTGATGTAGAGGGAGAAATGAGAGTTTCTTCAGTAGAAAACAGAGTAGGTAAAGGCACTGGAACACAAACAAAGCATTCATATTATAGAGAGGAAACAACTAATCGGATTACACTCAGCAGGTGAGGTGAGCTGGACGGAAAACGCAAATACCTATGATTTCAATCAGAAGACAAATATGAAACAGCCAAAGCAAACAACAGAAACAAACTTAGATTCAGACAACAGAAAGTGCCAAGAAAGAGACAAGGGGAGGGCTGGAGTGATAGCACAGCGGGTAGGGCGTTTGCCTTGCACGCGGCCGACCCGGGTTCGATTCCCTGCATCCCATATGGTCCCCTGAGCACCGCCAGGGGTAATTCCTGAGTGCAGAGCCAGGAGTGATCCCTGTGCATCGCCGGGTATGACCCAAAAAGCAAATAAAAAAAAAAAAGAAAGAGACAAGGGGAGAGAGACAGAGAGACAGAGACAGAGGAAGAGAGAGGAAGAGAGAGGAGAGAGAAAGAGAGAAAGAGAGGGAGAGAGAGAGGGGAGGGGGAGGGAGGGAGGGAGGGAGGGAGGGAAAGAGAAAGAGACACAGAGAGAGACAGAGAAGTGACCAGGCAGCCAGAAATAGGAAAGCAGAGTTTAAAATTAAGTTGGAGGGGGGGCCACTGGCTGGATAGTCTAGCGGGGCAGGCATTTGCCTTGCACATGGCTGACCTCAGTTCAATCCCTGATATTCCATATAGTCCCCGGAATTTGCTAGGCTTGATCCCTGAGTGCAGAGCCAGGAGTAAACCCTCAGCAGTGCCTGGTCTGTTCCCAAAACAAAAAAACAAAACCAAATGGGGACTGGAGCAATAGCACAGTGGGTAGGGCTGTTTGCCTTGGACGCGGCCAACCCGGGTTCAATTACCAGCATCCTATATGGTCCCCTGAGCACCGCCAGGAGCAATTCCTGAGTGCAGAGCCAGGAGTGACCCCTGAGCATCACTGGGTGTGACCCAAAAAGCAAAAAAAAAAAAAAAAATGAAGTTGGGGAGAGAAGTCCCGACATGAGAATTGTCCCAGTAGAAGTGTTGATCGAAGCGAGGAGCAAAGTTGAATAATGAAAGTGTCTTTGATGCATATTATCTAATATGGTGTTAATTTTTCTCACTGAACTTCACGCCTGCTTGTTGGAAAAACTGGAGGAGATTGGGAGGTCGGAGGAGGAGGAACTATTTCTTCTCCCTGCTCGTTTTCTAGCGCCTGGCACAGTGCCTGGCGGGTGAGCTCAGTCAATATTTGCTGAAGGAAAAGAACGTGCCAAGAAAGCAGGAAGAGAGTGGGGGTGGCCGGGGGCCAGAGCATCATGCACAGAATTTTCCCGTCTTGACTGACACGGCACTGGTGGCTTCCAGTCGTTGAGAGAAGCGTTTGATGAGCTGTGAAGCATCCCAAGATTGAAGATGGGGTTAAGAACTGAAGCGAAGCGAACGTTGGGAACAGCTGCAGTTAGATATCTGCTGGGGAGGACAGGCACGCTGGCCTCTCGGTGCCCTTGGGTTTTTCTGGAATGTTCCCTCCTGCCCTCCTCTCCTGCTCTCTTCGCTCTGAGTGGACTCATCTTTCAAAGCCTAGCTCTAGGGCCGCTAACTTATCTGGGACGTTCAGATACTATTACAAGGGCCCTGGACGAGGCTCAGGAGAGGACACAGGCTGAGTATGTGAGAGGTGGGGTTTGTTAGGGTCTGGTATCGATAGTTTGCCCCCTCTCCGAATCTGCACAAAGAGTTTAGCCAGTAATGTGACACACAAGTGGAGTGTATTAAGTCAGCTAGCTGGGGTCGAGCTTTCGGGCACGCAGGCCAAAGCAAGACGACGAACAAGGGAGAAGCCGTAAGTTTTATAGTCAATGCTTACATCATAGCCCACGCTTACAAATTTAAACAAAAACGTTTTTTGTTTAAAACAAATTTAAACAAAAAAGTGAAAATAGCAGGTTTCATAATTCAGAAGAAAACATAATTTCAAATAGTACAAACAAGTAGTTACAGATAGGTCATCTAGACATGTTTTCAGAACATTCTGGCGGCTGCCCATCCCACCTGCGACCCTTCTATAGCAGATAGCGGTTATGAAACTATTTGCCAAGGCTGAGTTTTCAGCCCAGTTGTCCTTTCCTTGCAGATGGCCAGGGGGGAGAAGCGGGGTTTTAAGAAAAACAAAAAAGATTTAAGTAAAACAAAACGTGAAGCAGGAACCAGGCATGATGGAGTTGCTCCTGCCCTGCTCCGTGTGCAACAGGTTCAGTCCCCAAAATGGCTCTACTCATGGGGCTGGAGCAATAGCAAAGCGGGTAGGGCGTTTGCCTTGCATGCGGCCAACCCGGGTTCAATTCCCAGCATCCCGTATGGCCCCCTGAGCACCGCCAGGAGTAATTCCTGAGTGCAAAGCTAGGAGTAACTCCTGTGCATTGCTGGGTGTGACCCAAAAAGAGAAAAAAAAAGGCTCTACTCAAATCCTGGACCAACTTGCTGTCTGAGGAAGGGGGATAAGGACCATTTGGGAAGACTGTGTGAGAAGTGAATGACTTGTAAAAGGATGGAGCATGAGCCCAGAGAAATTGCTTTGTAGGCTAAAACACATGCTTTGCCTGCAAGAGCTCCCAGCTCAGTCCCCAGCGCTACACGGTCCCCTGAGCACCCATTAAGAGTGTCCTCCCGGAGTATAAAATAACATCACATGAGGCTGACACCCAAGGACAGTAGATACAAGGGCCAGGGGGATTGCCCCATATCTGGAAGACTGCTTCATGAGCAGAGGGGAGAAGGCAGATGGAATAGAGAAGGGATCACTAAGAAAATGATGGCTGGAGGAACCAGTTGGGATGGGAGATGCATGCCGAAAGTAGATAATGGACCAAACATGATGACCTCTCAGTGTCTGTGTTGCAAGCCATAATGCCCAAAAGTAGAGAGAGATTATGGGGAATATTGTCTGCCATGGAGGCAGGGGGAGGGTGGGAAAGGGAGGGTATACCTGGGATATTGGTGGTGGGGAATGTGCACTGGTGGAGGGATGGGTGTTTGATGATTATGAGATTGTAACCCAAACATGAAAGCTTGTAACTATCTCACGGTAATTCAATAAAATTAAATTTTTTTTTTTAAAAAAGTGACTCCCAGGCACCAGGAGCTGGCAAGATAGTACAGTGGTTAGGGTGCTTGCCTTGCACGAGTCTGACTCAGCTTTGATCCCCAGTATCCCATATGGTCTCCTGGAATCCTGCCAGGAGTAATTCCTATGTGCAGAGCCAGGAGGAAGCGCTGAGCACTGCTGGGGAAGGAAGGGATGGAGGGAGGAAGGGAAGGAGTAAGGGAGAAATTGAAGGAGTAAGGAAGGAATTGAGGGAGGGAAGGAAGGAAGGAAGGAAGGAAGGAAGGAAGGAAGGAAGGAAGGAAGGAAGGAAGGAAGGAAGGAAGGAAGGAAGGAAGGAAGGAAGGAAGGAAGGAAGGAAGGGTCAAAGGAGGGAATGGGAGGGGGGATGGAGTTTGGTGACACTGGTGGAGGGAAGTTGACGCTGGTGATGGGACTGAAATATTGTATGCCTAAAACTCAACGATCGATAACATTAAAAATCACGGTTATTTAAATTTAAAATACCTTAAAGAAGAAAGAAAACGGTTCTTCCTCATCTCCACCTGTGGAAGAGGAAGGCTGAGAGCCACTCTGCCTGACCTGGCCTCGGTTTACCCGCAGGTGATCACTTACTCCAGCCGCCATGTCTACAATAACCTGACCGAGGAACAGAAGGGCCGAGTGGCCTTTGCTTCCAATTTCCTGGCAGGAGATGCCTCCCTGCAGATCGAACCCCTGAAGCCCAGTGATGAGGGCCGCTACACCTGCAAGGTGAAGAACTCGGGGCGCTATGTGTGGAGCCACGTCATCTTAAAAGTCTTAGGTAAGATCAGGTCCAGAGGATGTAAGACCCTTTATGGCTGAGGTCCCTGGGAAGGATGGGCAAATACTTCGTGGAGGTCGAAGATCCCTTGTTCACGGGCCAGACTGATAGTACAGCGGTGAGTGTTTGCCTTGCCTGAGACCAGCCCAAGTTTGATCCCTGGCACCCCATAGGGTCCCCCAAGCCCCACCAGAAGTGATCCCTGAGCACAGAACCAGGAGTAAGCCCTGAGCTCAGCCGGCTGTGGCTCAAAAAAAACAAACAAAAAAAGAGACTTCTTGTTCAGTACTTTATATTTTACATTCAAAGTTTACCTCATCCAATTCTTTAGGAAAAGGAATTGGATATAAGTTTTGTATTATAGCCACGGTGAAAGAAAAAAAAATAGCAATTTGCCATGATGGCCCATTATAATATTAAATTTTACCTAATATTTGGAGTATGTCCTGATATTTAACTTAAATCTCAGGACAGTTCAAATTAATTTCTGTCTTCTGACAGCAAGAGCTATTAAATTCTCCTTTTCCTTTTTTTCTTTTTTTGGTTTTGTCTTGGGGTCACACCCAGCAGTGCTCAAGGGTTACTCCTAGCTCAGTACTCAGGAATTACTCCTGGCAGTGCCTGGGGGACCATCTGGGTGCAAAGGCATCAGCTGCAGGCAAGGCAAATTCCTTATCTACTGTACTATATCTCCAGCCTCTAAATTCTACTTTCATTGATTCCAAATTAAGCAACTTCCATCCCTATTTTGGTATTAGTAAAACCACACTTAATCTTCCCCAAATTTCCAGTTAAACAACAGACCCTCTATTTCGAGAAGCAAGAGGGAATTTTCTCAGGCAGCTTCTGCAATTTGCGACATCCTCCTCGGAAGGGACTAGAAATGGGTGAATGTGCGTGCAGAGGATGGGGGAGGGGTGCATTGCTCAGGGTGACGTGAGAGACGGCTTTATTGCAAAAGATTCCCCCCGGAAGTTAAACTGAGTGGGTAGAAATGGGGAAGCAACTCAACAGGTCATCATTGTCCATTGACTTTGCCTTTGTAGGGGGGATCTTTGAATCTTTGCCTTTTCTTTTGGTAGTGAGACCATCCAAGCCCAAATGTGAGCTGGAAGGAGAGCTGACGGAAGGCAGTGACCTCACCCTGCAGTGCGAGTCATCCTCAGGCACCAAGCCCATCGTGTATAACTGGCAGCGGGTCCGAGAGAAGGAGGGAGAAGATGAACATCTGCCTCCCAAATCTCGGATTGGTGAGTCATCATCTTTCTGCGGGTCCATTGAGAAAGAACCACAGTATTCTTTTCTTTTTTTCTTTTTTTTTAATTGAGTCACAGTGATAAACATATTTACAAAGTTGTTCATGATTGGGTTTCAGTCACATAATGTTCTGACACCCGTCCCTTCACCAGTGTATACTTTTTCCCCCATGAATGGGCCCAGTTTCCCTCCCGTTCTCTCACTTTTCTAGTCTCTTTCTCTCTCTTATTTTGGGCCTTATGGTTTGCAATATAGATAATGGAAGGTTATCAGGTATATCCCTTTATCTACTTTGAACACTCAGTTCCTGTCCAAATTGATCATTTCCAACTACTATTGTCATGCTGATCCTTTCTTTATCCTAACTGTCCTTGGCCCCCTACACACTCTTGCAGCAAGCTTCCAACCGTTCACTGAGCTTCCAACCGTTCACTGAGCAGTCCTCCTAGCCCCTGTTTACCCTCACCTTGGATATTAGTTTCATAATATATAAAAGCAAAAAGCATATTATATATCACATATGATATTATATATATGTATATATATATATATATATATGCAGGCTAAAGCGATAGCACAAAAGGTAGGGCATTTGCCTTGCATGCAGTCAACCCAAGTTTGATTCCTCCGCTCCTCTCGGAGACCCCAGCAAGCTACCGAGAGTATCCCGCCCGCACAGCAGAGCCTGGCAAGCTACCCGTGGCATATTCAATATGGCAAAAGCAGTAACAACAACGCTCACAATGGAGATGTTACTGGTGCCCGCTCGAGTAAATCGATGGGCAATGGGATGATAGTGACAGTGATATGTTATATATAATATCCCACAAATGAACACAATCATTCTATATCTGTTCCTCTCCTTCTGACTCATTTCACTCAGCATGATACTCTCCATGTCCATTCATTCATAAGCAAATTTCATGACTTTATTCTTCCTAACAGCTGCATAATCTTTTTTTTTTTTTTTATTGAATCACCTTGTGGACCACCCGGCATTCCCACCAACAATGAAAGAGAGTCCCCTCCTCCCCACATCCGCAACAGCACTGGTTGCTCTTGTTCTTTTGGATGCATGCCAGTCTCTGCGGTGTAAGATGATATCTCATATGACAACATACTCTTATCTGTGGGTTCTAAGAGTTTGCCAGCAGCTCTCCATATGACCTTGGATACACTTTGCATTTTCATTCATAAACTAGAGCCAAAAAAATCTGTCCTTTCTGTCCTCAAATGGTAAGCAAAAGTGGTGAGATTAGGAAGAAATAAACTGTTTATCATTTAGTTTGGGGGTGGGGGTCATGTAGTTCCAGAGATTGAACCCAGGACCCTGCATTTCACAGTAAGTACTCTATTAGGGCCTCTTTGTTTCTGCTTGTAACCACCTGAGAAGGTTTCACACACTCCTAGGTATAAGTCATAGGTGTAAAAATAGCAATTTGCAAGGCCAGAGAGATAATACAGCAGGTAGGGCATTTGCCTTGTAAGCGGCTGACCGGGTTCAATCCTCGGCATCCCATATGGTCCCACAAACATCGCCAGGAGTAATTCCTGAGTGCCAGGCCAGGAGTAATCCCTGAACACTGCCGGGAGTGGCACAACAAATAAAACAAAACAAAAAAGACCAAGACCAATCGTTTTTTACATTTTGGGCTATCGAGACCACACAGTACTGTGATAGAACCTGGGTCCTCTGCATGCCACATGCTCTTAGCCCATTAAGTAGTCTGTCTGGCCCTAAATCAAAGTTGTAAAAAGTTATGGGGGTCAGGACCGAGTTCAAGAAGTTAGGCTCTACCACTTCGCCACATCTCTGGTCCCTGAAGGATTCAGTATTTATTTTTGTCTGGCTGGTTTTTGAGCCAACCTCCAGGCCGCTTTCCACATGCTCGGGCCAGGCCTCACACAGGAGTGGACATAGTCCTGGACCACACATCATCATAGAGGGAAATAAATATATATGCCTCTCAGAGAGCCCGGCAAACTACTGAGTATCTGGCCCGCATGGAAGGGCCTGGCAAGCTCCCCATGGCGTATTCAATATGCCAAATACAGTAACAATAACAGGTCTCATTCCCCTGACCCTGAAAGAAGCCTCCAATCATTGGGAAAGACGAGTAAGGAGAGGCTGCTAAAATCTCAGGGCTGGGATGAATGGAGATGTTACTGGCACCCGTTAGAGTAAATCGATGAACAACAGGATGACTGATCCAGTGATACAGTGATGAGCCAACCTGGCAGTGCTCAGGGGTCACTCCCAGGGGTGTTCAGGGGTGCTGGGGACTGAACTCAGCTCCTCCATTTTATTTGCTTTGTTTCATTTTGGGATCACACACACCAGTGCTCAGGGCTACTCCCCCCACACACAGTCTTCAGGGTTCCTTCCTGGCAATGCTACTCAGGGAACCACATGGTAACTGGGATCAAACGTGGGCATACTGCACACAAAATTGTGCTCAAGTTATTGGGCTCTCTCTCTGGACCCAGAAAGTGTTAAAAGGCTCAAGGGTTAGCAGGACAGAGGAATAGTACAAAGGGTAGGGCATATGCCTTGCACAAACCCAACCAGAGATCAATTCCCAGCATCCTATAAGATTCCCTGAGCACTGCCAGGAGTAATTCCTGAGTGCAGAGCCAGGAGTAACCTGAGCATTACCTGGTATGGCTCCAAACAAAACAAAACTAGAAAAAAGTTTCAGGGTAGGTCACGACTGTGCAACTAAGATAGGCTGTACAAGGGCAGCCATTGGCCCCTGGAGGGCTCTCTACAATTTTAAGGGCTGGAGAGATAGTTCAAGGCTTAAAACTCTATAACCTGGGACTGGAGTAATAGCATAGCGGGTAGGGCGTTTGCTTTGCCCATGGCCGACCCAGGGGTTTGATTCCTAGCATCTCATACGGTCCCCTGAGCACTGCCAAGGGTAAATCCTTAGTGCAGAGCCAGGAGTAACCCGTGTGCATTGCTGGGTGTGACCCAAAAAGCAAAAAAAACCAACAACAACAACAACAACAAAACCCTCCATAACCTATGGTCCGTCGGCACTGCCCAGAGTGGACCCTAAACACAGGGCCAAGAGCTGCCCATGAGAAATGCCAGACTGGGGGCGGGGGCGGGGGGAAGGACTATTCATACCTTCTTTCCATGGTCCAAAAAGGTTTTCATTCTATTATCATCTCTTCTGACTAGGTAGAGCATCTCAGGTCAGTGAGAAAATAACACTTAATAGTGGCCCTAAGGAGATCCTATTCTTTGTACTCCACAGACTACAACCACCCGGGGCGCGTCCTGCTGCAGAATCTCACCATGTCCTCCTCTGGCCTGTACCAGTGCACAGCGGGCAACGAGGCGGGCAAGGAGAGCTGCGTGGTGAGAGTGACTGTGCAGTGTAAGTATCCGAGCAGCTGGGCTTGGTCTGGTTTCACAACCAAGCTACGGGGCAAAACCTATTTAATCAGGGCTGGACGATAGCACAGCGGGTAGGGCGTTTGCCTTGCACGTGTTCGACCCGGGTTCGATTCCCAGCATCCCATATGGTCCCCTGAACACCACCAGGAGTAATTCCTGAGCGCGGAGCCAGGAGTAATCCCTGTGCATCGCCAGGTGTGACCCAAAAAGAAAAAAAAAATATTAATCAGGGTGCTGGAGAGATGGTATAGTGGGTAAGGTACTTGCTCTGCACGTAGCCAAACTAGGTTCAGCCCCTGGCATGCTATCCGGTCTCCTAAGCACTGCCAGGAGTGATCCCTGAGCACAGAGCCAGGAGTCATTCCTGTGCACAGCCGGATGTGGACCAATAAATACATAAATAAATACCAGGGCCAGAGAGATGGCAGAGTTGATCAGATGTTTACCTTGCATGGGGCCAACCCATGTTCGATCCTCAGCACTGCATATGGTCCCCAGAGCCCCACCAGAAGCAGAAAGGACCTTGGAGCCAGGATTAAGTCCTGACCATTCCTGGGTGTGACCAAAAACAAAACAAAATAATTATAAACAAAATAATTACAATAATAGCTTGGGGGCTAGGGAGATAGTACAGGAGTAAGGCATTTATTTGCCTTGCACGCACTGGCCCTGGTTCCATCTCCATTGCTTCATATGGTCCCCCCAAGCACCACCAACAGTAATCATGAGCTCAGAGCTAGGAGTAAACCCTGAGTATAGATCGTCATGGCCCACAATCCTCTAGCCTGCCAACATCATAATAACTACCTTAGGGGGCTGGAGAGATAGCTCAATGGGACCATCACATGCTTTAGGGAAGGCTCAGCACAGCATGGACCACCCCCCAGCACCACCAGGAGTCGTCCCTAACCCACTGCTGGCTGTGACCCCAAAACATAGCAAAATCAGCTTACAATAATCCTAATGTTGGGCTGGGAAGATCCAAAGGGATGGATCAGCATGGGCCTTGCATGCCTTTGTGCGCATCTGCAGGACAGCTGCCCGCCCCAGCACTACTGGCCCTATTTGTTGGAGTTTTTTTCTAGAAACCTTACTATTTTTAAAATTTTTTTTTCTTGAGTTAGGTTCTGTGATTTATAACACTGTTAATTATGGCTTCCCAGGCACTAATTCCAGCACCACACCTGTCTGGCCCGATGTGACCCCACGTCACCAGGCTCAAACATGGAATCGTCAGGCCAATGTAGCTGGGCCAGTTATTGTAGGAAGTGATCCCCAGGCCCCTCCTCGGGTCATCCTCATGTCAGAGTGGTATGTTTTGGGTAGCACATTCTGCTACCCTCCGATCTAATCGCACACAAAGGGCAATTAAATTGGGAAATAGGAGGAGAGGCGTAAAGATCCGGAAGCACGCATCCCGTTGCCGGGTTTTTGTTTTCTGCATTCATCTAGTCATTCATCTATTTCCTAGCTCATGTTTGGTTTCACTTCTGCTTTTGTTTCTGAGAAAACAGATGTGCAAAGCATAGGCATGTTGGCAGGGGCAGTTACCGGCATGGTGGCTGGCGCGATGCTGATTGTCTTCTTAGTGTGGCTGCTGATCCGAAGGAAAGACAAAGAGAGATACGAGGAAGAGGAGAGACCCAATGAGATCCGGTAAAGCTCCCTGCCCAAGCCCTTCCTCCAATAGGCTTCCTTCCTAGGACAGTTCCATATGGACCAGCCCACACTGATGTCCCACGTCCTCAAAGGATGATTCTGGTGTGTAAGGAGGCAGTCTGGGGAGAGAAAGTCTGGTTTTCCCCGAGATTTCTGTAAAACCACCCACTGGGGAGCCTTGAAAGCTGAACTTGGGGTCGGAGCGATAGTACAGCAGGTAGGGCATTTGCCTTGCATGTGGCCGACCAGGTTTCAATCCCTGGCATCCTATATGGTCCCCCAAGCTCCACCAGGAGTGATTCCTGAGTGCAGAGCCAGGAGTAACCCCTGAACATCACTGGGTGTGACCCAAAAAACAAACAAAAAAACAAAAAAAAACAAATTTAGGAACTAGAGAGAGCACAGTGGGTAAGGCGCTTACTTTGCATGCGGTCAACCAGGTTCAATCTCCAGCTCCCTGTCTGGGCCCTTGCGCCCCACCAGGAGTGATTCCTGAGCACAGAACCAGGAGGAAGCCCTGAGCACAGCTGGTGTGTCCCAAAGATTAAATAAGTAAATAAATAAAACAGAACAAAACTGGAGTAAGTCTGAGAGCCAGAGAGAGGCCCAGAGGGTTGACTTCATGCGTTGGTTCCCAAGCACCACCCGTAAACAACAAAGAGGGTGGAAGTTCATCTTGTTCCTGATTCACTGCCACTTATAAAGGGCGTAGGACAGAGACTGTGCGTGGCCCCTGGGCCATGTTGGAACCCGGAGAGCGATCCCGGGTGAGCAAAGTGGTCGTCTTCCCCGAGCTCTTGGCGGGCCCATGGGCTAACATCCATTTTCCTAAGCTAAAACTAAACCTTGGTCAGTTGGTCAGGGCAGAGCTGCCCAGTTCCCTGGGGTCTCACCCTTCCATAGCTCTCAAGGCCCCAGATATTGGGAAACCTCAGGAGGAAGCGGCCACCTCCGGCTGGTTAGCATTAAGATGTACCTTTGCGGGGGCTGGAGCAATAGTATAGTGGGTGGGGCTTTTGCCTTGCACTTGGCCAACCCAGGTTCGATCTCCGGCATCCCCTATGGTCTCCCAAGCACCACCAGGAGTGATTTCTCAGTGCAGAGCCAGAAGTAACCCCTGAGCCTTGCTGGGTGTGACCCCAAAAGCCACAAAAAATCAAAAATGTATCTTTGCTTTCTTCTCCCCCTCCTCCTTTTCAGAGAGGATGCAGAAGCCCCCAAAGCACGCCTGGTGAAACCCAGCTCCTCTTCCTCAGGCTCTCAGAGCTCCCGCTCGGGCTCGTCCTCCACACGCTCCACTGCAAATAGTGCCTCACGGAGCCAGCGGACACTGTCCACGGAGGCGGCGCCGCAGCCCGGGCTGGCCGGCCACGCGTACAGCATCGTGGGGACAGAGGTGCGGGGCTCGGAACCAAAGAAGGGGCACCATGCTACCCTGACCAAAGCCGAAACCACGCCCAGCATGATCCCCAGCCAGAGCAGAGCCTTCCAAACCGTCTGAGGGAGAGTGGACCGGACTCCCGCGCCCCCTCCGAGCCAGGGTCCCAGGACTCTGCTGAGCTGCTGAAGCTCCGTCACCAGCCACTCACCCCCCTCGAACCAGGAGTGAGGTCACCACGTCGCAGCGAGCTTTGCATGGAACACAGCCAGAACGCTTTTTTCGGACGGGACACCCGACATGACAGAGTGAAGCCCTTCATCTCTACAAAAGGCATCTCAGGGCGTCCTGGCACCAGAGTGGGGGAGAGCCGGAGTCTTAAACTGTATTGGTGGACTGGTGAGAAAAGCTGGGGAAAGGGAAGTGAACACACTTAAAATTCTCACCTGAAATTTTTTTTTTTTGTATCAGTATTTTGTTCACCGTTGTCAAGAAGAAATGAGGTGTTCACAAATTTTCTATGCATTTCTGCAAACCTAGTTGATGATGATGATTACTCAGATAGTCAAGCAGAGCCCACAGCCTTATATTACACCTCTCTCTGCACCTGGACTGGGCTGAGAAACTTCAAGAAACTCCCAGAAAGGAGCCTCGTCTCTTTGATTCTGACTTGACTTCACTTATTCGCCATAGGCTTGGAGAGTTATTTCAAGAGGAGTTGAAATCGTGGGGGATGGAAAATGATTGAGTTTCTCCCACTCTACTACTAATCTTTCTACTTATAGCGTACCTTTCTACTTACATTGTAGAACTACAAAAGGAGTTCAAAACATGTGACAGGGGACTGTGAAAACTTTTTTCTCGATGAATTTTAGAGGGCCACTGACAAAATATCAGAAATACAGAAACTGGAGCGACTGTGGATTCTCCCTCCGATCAGATGACCCACCGTGAGGCATAACCTACCTGTCTCTGGAGCAAGGAAACATGCACTGTGACATTTCCCAGTGTCTTTAGAAAGAAGTTTCTAGAGAAGAGATTTTTGAGGATGCCGAAAAGGCCATCTGACGTGACATTCTCTTCTCTCTCAGATGAAGCCAGAATTTCAAGAGTAGATTAGAAAGGGTGATTGGAGTCATGTTCTCGTAATATGTTAATGATCGTTATGAGGAAGTTTCGTGTGGCACTGACCCGGGAGCTTCCTCCATTTATTTTAGGGAAAGGATCTGAACCTGGGACTTTTGACAATTCGAGGCCTTAAATTATCAAAAAGATCAGGGATTGCCAACATTAACCAGTGGCAATGAAAGTAAGTCATAATCAATCCCTCCTTAGAGGTAGACACAGAAATTCAGTATTTTCCCCCAGCTCAGCCTCCCGGGATGTCTGCTTCCGGACTGGTAGGAAAGGAAATTAACATTCAGGGAAGAGCTGGGAGAATAACAATGGGTGGCAGGAGGGAGCTAGGTGAATGCCTGTTCCCATTTTAATTGTCAGCAACTTCAAAAGAATGAGCAGAACCGCTGCCAGAATGGCTGATTGGAAGAGCTGATTCTTGGGGGGAGACGAAAAAGAGTCTGAGAAATCAGCAGCTTCCAATATAGCAACTGCCTTTTAAATTGTTTAGACTACTGAGAGTCAAATTCATTCTACAGCAAGAATACTAAGTTTGAAATAACCCCTCAAGGAACCTAGAGCAAACATGAACCATTGGAAGCGCAGAATATCTCGAGATTTAAAAGGAGGGCTGAGGATGTGGTTCAGAGGTAAAGCACATGCCTTGCTTGTTGGTTCCATCCCTGAAACTGCAAAAAATATATACAATTTTTTTTTTTTTAATGGGAAGCAAGCAATTGGGAAAAGAAGTAATGTGAGGCCGATTAGATATTACAGGGGCAACTTCCGTCTCTTCCACGTGACCAACTCCAGTTCAATCCTTGGCACCACAAAGGCCCAAGTACGGTCCCGGTGGCACCATAGAATCCAAGTAGCACCACATTCCTCACTTTGAACTATCGGCCTGCTTGGCTGAGAATTGCTGGAGTGGTCCCTAGGCTGCCTGAGCACCACGTGGAAGGACCCCCTGCCTCCCCCAACATATACCCAGAAAAGAAAAAGTAATGGTAACTGTAAGGATGAAAGCTTTGCTTATAAAAGTGAATCAGGGTGGGCCCTCTGACTGGGCTTGCAGAAATAAATAACTTTGCTACTTTCTCTTTTCCTTAAATAAACACTTTACTTCAGCATCGAAATAACAACAGGAATCGGCTACTTCAAGGAAAATGGATGATCAAGGAAAAAGCCCGTCTCTCTGGGTTTTCAGTTTCTATACCTAATTCTCACAATGGTGCCCTCACCTAGTGCCAATATCGTTCCTTCTAAGATCCTTTAAGAAACAGCAGATTATCCTTGGGTGAAAGTTGAGATCTGAATTTGTTCTGTTTTAGAAAGTGGGAAATAAAGAGACTTGCAGAAGTAAAGAATGCTTTCTGTTAGTTTAAGAGGGCTTGCATATTCGGAATGCTTCTTGTACTAACACTGCCTCATTGTAAGATATAAACCCCTTCCTTACTCAACTTTTTATTCTTCTGGTAATATGCCTCCGGCAACTTGTCACTTCTGCTCTGTGATTCTAAGAATTTTCATTTCTAAAGTACCTGAGCCCAACAAGTATTTTATGGAGGCTGCAGCTCTATCAACTTGCTTTTATCATTATTTGCTACCTTTGAATTTAAGATTTCCTGCCTAATGCCTTTGAAAGCAGGAACCAGTCCCCTTTGCATGAAAAGGAGGTTTAGATTATTAAATATGTTAATTACTAGAAGACTAAAGTACCAGTTGAATATCCAGATCATCTTGGAAATCTGTTCATACTGGAAATCCAGACACACTAAAAAAAATCACAGATCACTACCTTAGATCTGAGAAATTATAAGAAATTGGAGAGGGAGCTGATAAGCTCAATAAACTGATCTTCGCAATGATAGTTTTGTTCTTGGAGTCAGGGATTTGGGTTTACATGGACAGGCTCGGAGCATAGGATAAAGTTTGAGCCATTATTGATTTCCAAACAGATTCCACTCACTTTGACTGAAAAATTAATTCAATCAATTTGATTCTTTAATTTGAAACAAACAGAGAGGATAAACAGTAGAAGAAAAAGTGTAGGAGGAAGATACAGGTGGAATGATGTGGATATTTAGAGAATAACCCATTTCAATAAAATAAGCCAAACTTAAAACCTGTAAAATAATGAAACGGATGCCTTTGTTGTCACACTGTATAAAAACAATTTCAGAATGCTATTGAAAAGAAAAGACATAATTTTGCCTCATTTCTGGTGTTAAGCTGTTTATATTTTCATTCTAACTTCTAAGTTGCCTTGTAATTGGGACTGTATTTGATGGCAAAACCAAATATTTATTACAGATGCATCTGTGTCCGCAATTAAAAAATAAATAAGTGAAAGTGATATTGGAGAGGCTGAAGGTCATAACCTGCTCTGGAATATTGTGTATTAGTTTGCTGCCAGCACAGAACTCAAGACTAAATGTGATCTATTATTTGCTGATTTTATTCACTCATATAGCAAGCTTCACAAAGAAGCTAATATACATACTAGAAATTCCAAGTTCCTATCCTTCAGGACTTTATTAAATTAACAAATAAATATTTACCAGGCAAGTATTTATGCCAAGGTAAAATGCCAACAGAAAATACCAACATGATTCAACCTGATTTGAAAAGAAGTAAAGATTCAGAGATTCAAATAAATCTGAAAAAGCCATCCCAGGATAAAGACTATTAGGTACTAAGTACCCTTCTCTCTTCTCTTCCCTCCCTCCCTCCCTCCCTACGAAAGAGTACTTAGTACCTAATAGTCAAAATACTTATCAAGTATTAGTACTAATTGATATTGCAGAATTATAGTACAGCAGCTAGGGCATTTGCCTTGCACACTGGCTGACCTGGGTTCAATCCTCAGCACCCCAGATGGTTTCCTGAGCCCACCAGGAGTGATCCCTGAGTGCAGAGCCAGAAGCACCTTCAACGTGGCCCAAAAATAAACAGACTTTATCTTCTGCATTGTAAACCTGGGGCTACCTCAGATAATGTAGTTTCAGAGGACAAACTCAGACCTCAGCCATGCTAGGCATGTGCTCTATCTCTTGAGGTAGAGCTTGGGATTAACCCTGGGTCTCCTGCGTACAGGCCACACACTACATCACTGGAGGCCTTATGCTCTGCCACTTACCCTACCTCCAATTCTCCCAGACCCCTGTTCTGCTTCTTTGGTGGGGCTCAGAGGGCAGAACCTGCAGTTCTCGTGCTCAGGGGTCACTCCTGGCAGTTCCTGGACCGGGAATCGAACCCAGGCCTCCTGCTTACAAACCATGGGCTGTCTGAACTCTGGGTATTCACTGCTACAGAGAGGGGTCCCCCAAGCCAGCAGAGTTGGGTGGCTTCTGTTTTCCACCATCGTCAGTGGGTAAATTCTCATATGCTTTTCAGACGTTAGTTATAGGGGCTGCGAAGTATGATGCCATAGAGATACTTGAGAGAGATGTTTGAGAGAGAGATTTGATTGGGGAACGGAGCAAGAGCTGAGTGTGTTTCTAAAGTTTCTCCTGCAGTGTAAGCTAATAAAAAGGGCCCAAGAATCTGGAAGTAAAACAACCCGGCTTGACTCAATCAACTGTTTATCTTCCCACCAATAACATCTCTGAATCTCATTTTTTCTCCTAACATAAACATAATCAATAATCTTAATCGAATACTCTCAGTGATTTTTATTTTTTTAAGTATAGCAGGCTTCATTTGGAACGGCAGTCCACATCTCAAAAGGGGAGATGTGGGCAACACATGGGCTCGGCAGCAACACGTGAGCACAGGCAAGCACATGGGCTTGAGCAGCACAGTACACAATCTTGATCATCTTGAACTATCTTCCTGGCTCCAGAGAGAAGTGTTTTGAAGATAAACAAGCAGATGAAAGCTCTTTGAACAGTTGTAAAAGCATCATATAAAATTCACCTTTTGACCCCGGATGCGGGTTCAAAGGGCAGGAGCACATGCTTTGCATACAGGAGCTCCAGGTCAGATCCCAAGACAAGCCTGAGGCCCCCTCACTCAGGCATCTGGGTGCTACCCTGGGGCATCCCCCAGGGGCCCCCAAATGAACAAACTTCTTGCTGATCCAGGTTCTATCCCCAGCACTCCTTATGATTCCTGGAGCCCCATCAACGTGACCCCTGAGCACAGAACCAGGAGTAAACCTTAAGCACTGCAGGGTTGGGCCCAACAAACAAACAAACAAAAAATGTAACCTTTCTGGGAGATACTTGTAAGAACTCTGGTCAGAAAGGTAAATATGTAAAGGAAAAATTGGGGGGTGCTGGAGCGCATGCTTTGTGTGACAGAGGCGTAGGTCCTTCTCTGGCTGGTCCCCATCACCACCAGGCTAAACTCTAAGCCACAGAAGGAAATTCTTTCTACTTTCGTTTGGTGTTTGGGCCACACCAGCTGCGCCTCTCAAGGCTTACTCCTGGCTCTGCGCTCAGGGATCATTTCTGGCAGGGCTTGGGGATAGGATCAGGTACCAGGATAGTCCCGGGGCTGGCCGAGTGCAGGGCAAGCGCCCTACTCGTTGTAGCATTGGTCTGACCCTTTCATGTATGTTTTGGGTCACATTCCCATGATGCTTAGGGGACCATTTGGGATGCCAGGGATCCAACCAGGGTTGGCCTCGTGCAAGGCAAACGCTCCACCAGCTGACCTCCTAAGCACTGCTATGGGGGTGCTGGGCCCTGGCATGCAGTTCCCCAAACAGATCTCGGTTCCTTGGTCACGAAAAACAACACACTTGACTCTTGAGCCATCTCCCCAGTATGGAAAATTCTTTTTTTTTTTTTTTTAAATTAGTCTCTGGGTTTTCCTGGTTTGGACCAGGACACAGTGCCTGACCACTCCTGACTTTTTCACACAATCTGGACATCTTTCTAATTACAGCCATGCCCCTAAAAATAAAAAAAAATCTGTTCACCCCCAAATGTCTTTTCACCTACCTGTACCTACTTATAGGAACATAAGTGCCCCGCCTTTTGCACGGAACACGTGGCTAGGCTAGCCGAGTGTCCCCAGTGGGGGGGGGCCCTGGAAGGACAATGCCCTGAGCACGCTCAAAAGACCGAAGCGCGAGCCATTCAGCCGCCAGGCCTCTCCTGGGGCCCTTGTTTAGTTTCTGCGGAAAAAGTCAAGGCAGGGGAAGGAATTGACTCATGGTGCTGAAAATAAAAGGCTCAGAAAGGACACGGGGTAACCCGAACCTCGCCCCCCCTTCCCGGCAGCCCGGGGCGGTGAGGGGAGGGGAAGAGGGAAACAGCCCATCAGTGGGAGGGTAGAAGGTTGCAGAGGGCTGGGGTTCGCGCCGGAGCCTGGGCCTGTATTCCCTAGCTTCCATGGAGGGAGGGGGGTGCAGAGGGCCGGGCTGCGCGTTCCGAGTGGCCCGGGCCTGTATTCCCTGATCTTCCACGCTGGGGGGGGGGGGGTTGCAGAGAGCTGGGGGTGCACGCCAGGAGTCCAGGCCTATATTCCCCCGAGCATCCGTGCAGGGAGGGGGATGCAGAGAGCTGAGGGTGCGCATATGGAGCTGAGCCTGAATTTCCCGAGCTTTCAAGGAGGGAGGGGGGTGCAGAGAGTTGGGGATGCGTGCCCAGGCCTATATTCCCCAAGCTTCCGTGCTGGGAGCGGGGTGCAGAGAACTGGGGGTGAGCGTATGGAGCCGGGACTGTATTCCCCGAGCTTCCATGGAGGAAGTGGGGTGCAGAGGGCTGGGGGTGCGCGCTCCTAGCATGGGCCTGTATTCCCCGAGCTTCCATGGAGGGAGGGGCGGGGTGCAGAGCTGGGGGTGCCTGTAGTTCCCGAGTTTCCACGCGGGGAGGGGGATGCAGAAAGCCGGGAATGCGCGCCCCGAGCCCCAGGTCGGGCCTGTATTCCACAAGCTTCCATGGTGCGACCCCCACCCCCAGGCCTCTGCCTGGGGGGGCCGCCGGCTGCAGTTCCGAACTCTAGATCGTCTCTGGGGTCCCGCCGTGGCTAAGCGGGCCGACCCCGCGGTGGCTGAGCTGCTCCCTCCAGGGCCAGACCCGGGGGCCCGCGGCCGGCTGAGAAACGTGGGGCCCGCGGAGTCCGGCGGGGTGGGGGCGGGGAGAGGAGCGCGACAACCTTCGCGGCCATTTTGTCCTGGCCGCACTTCCGCCTTCTCCCCGCCGCACCCGAGTCCCCCGCGCTTCCTGCCCGGGCGCCCGAGGAGCCGGAGCGCGGCTGGGGCCGCCGCCATTGGCCGGTTCCCGCTTAGCCCGCCCCATCCCGCCCCCTCCTTCCGTCCGCGCCGGGCCGGCGCCTGCGCAGAAGCGGACGCTCCCTACCCTTCCCCCCCCACGGCGCCCGGGGTGACTGAGGACTCCCGCGCGCGGGCTCGGCCGGCCCCACCCTCCCTTTCCCCGGGGCTGTTCGGAGAGCGGGGGCGGGAATGAAAGTTCCAGAACGCGGCGGCGACTGCGTCATGGCGGGGCGGGGGGAGCGGGAGGCGGGAGGGGGCGGGGCTCGGACGGGCTCGGGCTGGCCATTGGTGGTGCGGGCGGGAGCGGCGCGCCCATTGGCTGGAGGGCCGTGACGGGCAGCCGGCCGGGGCGGATCCCTTCTGGAAGGTTCTGAGGTAGGCTATAAGAGCCTGGGTGGCGGGCGGAAACCGGTCTCACTGAACGCGGCGGCCACCGAGCGGATTGCTGTTTCTCTCGCCACGCAGCTGGGCCTTCACGCGCGGTAAGGCCGCAACCCGGGGGAGCCCGAAGGGCGGCGGTGGGCCGCGGTGGGCCGCGGCGACCTAGGGGCTACCTCGGGGTGGGTCGCGGGGCAGCCCTAGGCCGCGGGGGCCCGAAAGCGGGGTCGGGCCCGCGCCCTGGCGCCAGTGGGGGCGGTCGCCTCCGCCTTCGGGGCGCGGGAAGCGGGCCAGGGGCGGCCGCCCGGAAAGAGGAAGCGGCGCGGACACGCGCGCGGCCTGGGGCGCGGCCCCGGCCCCCTCCCCTCGACCACGTGGCCCGGCGTGGCGCAGCCCCGGGGACAGAGGCGGCCGCAGCCCGGGCCGGGCCGGGCCGCGCGATTGGCACGGCGACTCGTGCTGCGGCGGGGTGGCGCGGCAGGCTTGGGGGAGGCGCCCGGCGGAATGTCGGCGGGGGGGGGGGAGGGAGGCGTCATGCCGGAGGGCCCGAGGAAACGGATAAGCCTCCCCGGCGCCGCGTCAGCGTTCCTTCTCCCACCCCTTGCAGCAACCATGTCGAAGGGACCTGCGGTTGGCATCGATCTCGGCACCACCTACTCGTGCGTGGGCGTTTTCCAGCACGGGAAAGTGGAGATCATCGCCAATGACCAGGGAAACCGAACCACCCCCAGCTACGTCGCCTTCACCGACACAGAGCGCCTGATTGGCGATGCCGCCAAGAACCAAGTGGCGATGAACCCCACCAACACGGTTTTCGGTAAGCGGCCGGCCGTTAGGTTCCTGTTGTGTATCGTGTGTGTACGTGGGCCAGGAGCAAGCCCGGAGCAAGCCACTTGGTCTGCGTGAGGGCCCCGGGAACGGTCTGAGAATAGAAGATGACGTTTAACATACTCGGGAGGGCTAGGTTCGTGCTTTTTATAGCGGCGGGCTAGAATCGGAGTGTCTCCGGATACCCGAAGGGCGAGTTTTTCATGGTTAGGCCGTTAATGATTGATTTTGGGATTGCGACTGGGTTTTGAGTTTACAAAGAAAGGCCTCGGTGGAAAAAAAAACATGGGGTTTGTCCTTTCTACAGATGCTAAGCGCCTGATTGGACGTCGGTTTGATGATGCTGTTGTCCAGTCTGATATGAAGCACTGGCCCTTCATGGTGGTGAATGATGCAGGCAGACCTAAGGTCCAGGTAGAATACAAGGGAGAAACCAAGAGCTTCTATCCAGAAGAGGTGTCCTCCATGGTTCTGACAAAGATGAAGGAAATTGCAGAAGCCTACCTTGGGAAGGTAAGGGATGCAGTTTTGCAGAGCCAGCCACAGGGGCCTGAACGGGGATTGGTGCAGAGCCCTTACCTAATGCATAAGGCACAGTAGGTGAAGTCCTGTAACTGAGAACTATTTTTTTTTTATTCCAGACTGTCACCAATGCTGTTGTTACAGTTCCTGCTTACTTCAATGACTCTCAACGTCAGGCTACCAAAGATGCTGGAACCATTGCTGGTCTCAATGTACTTCGGATCATCAATGAGCCAACTGCTGCTGCTATTGCCTATGGCTTGGACAAGAAGGTAGGTTCTCTCAATACAGAACTAGATCCAGGGTGGGCCGTTCAAAATGGAGGAGACATTTAACTTACACTTGTATTCTAATGCAGGTTGGTGCAGAAAGGAACGTGCTAATCTTTGACCTGGGAGGTGGCACTTTTGATGTGTCAATCCTCACTATTGAAGATGGAATCTTTGAGGTCAAATCAACAGCTGGAGATACCCACTTAGGCGGAGAAGATTTTGACAACCGAATGGTCAACCATTTTATCGCAGAATTCAAGAGAAAGCATAAGAAGGACATCAGTGAGAACAAGCGGGCTGTCCGTCGTCTGCGCACTGCTTGTGAGCGTGCGAAGCGTACCCTCTCTTCCAGCACCCAGGCCAGTATTGAGATTGATTCCCTGTATGAAGGCATCGACTTCTATACCTCCATTACCCGGGCTCGGTTTGAAGAGTTGAATGCTGATCTGTTCCGAGGCACTCTGGACCCAGTAGAGAAGGCCCTTCGCGATGCCAAGTTGGACAAATCCCAGATCCACGATATTGTCCTGGTGGGTGGCTCTACCCGTATTCCCAAGATTCAGAAACTTCTTCAGGATTTCTTCAATGGAAAAGAACTCAACAAGAGCATCAACCCTGATGAGGCTGTAGCATATGGTGCAGGTAACTTTGGGAACACTTCATACTAATAGGCAACTCCTTAGGGGGGTGTACAGATTTATTTTTTTCGCTGTGATGAATGATTATTAAACATTCGTAGTTTCCACCAAAAGTTTAGCTAATGATGGCCTAACTTCCTTGGATGTCTGAGCGAGAGATGACTTGAAAGAACATTCCAATTTATCTTTACTATTTTTTAAAAACTGCTTTTTTCTTTTTCAGCTGTGCAGGCAGCCATCCTTTCTGGAGACAAGTCTGAAAATGTTCAGGATCTGCTTCTGTTGGATGTCACTCCTCTCTCCCTTGGCATTGAAACTGCTGGTGGTGTGATGACCGTCCTCATCAAGCGCAATACCACCATTCCTACCAAGCAGACACAGACCTTCACCACCTACTCCGACAACCAGCCTGGTGTGCTCATTCAGGTACGCGCTCTACGTCCAGTCAAGTTTAGATTTTTTTATAAGGCATGATCTCGCTGTGATGACTGATTCCACAACCATTCGTAGTTTCCACCAGAAATCTTTGTGTTGGCAACTCCTTCCTTGGATGTCTGAGCGACCAGTTCTGATGGGGTTGGCTCAATGTGGCACAAAGACCTTTCTAATAGTAATTTATTTCTTACCAAGGTTTATGAAGGTGAGCGTGCTATGACCAAGGATAACAACCTGCTTGGCAAGTTTGAACTCACAGGCATCCCTCCTGCGCCCCGTGGTGTTCCTCAGATTGAGGTCACTTTTGATATCGATGCCAATGGTATCCTCAATGTGTCTGCTGTGGACAAGAGTACAGGGAAAGAAAACAAGATCACCATCACTAATGACAAGGGTAAGCTTGGTCGTGTCTGGCTACGAGCTGTGTTAACAAATGATTAAGATTGTCCTTAATTGGAAGGTATTGTAGGACTGTAAGTCATAGTATTTATTACTTACCTGCCTGAAAGATGTGTTTGTCTGCACACAGGCCGGTTGAGCAAGGAGGACATTGAGCGTATGGTCCAGGAAGCTGAGAAGTACAAAGCTGAAGATGAGAAACAGCGAGACAAGGTGTCTTCCAAGAATTCCCTTGAATCCTATGCCTTCAACATGAAGGCAACTGTTGAAGATGAAAAACTTCAAGGCAAGATTAATGATGACGACAAACAGAAGATTCTTGACAAGTGTAATGAAATCATCAACTGGCTTGATAAGAACCAGGTTTGTTCCTTCCTTATAAATTTTGAATCTTCAAGTAGCTTAGTAAAATTCACAAGGACACTAGAGTCACAGTGATGAATGGTCCAAAACATTCGCGGTTTCCACCAGAATTCCAGGTGTTGGCAACTACCTTCCTTGGATGTCTGAGTGACTCAGTATATATAAACTTGGCTAGCTTTACTTTAATGATACACCTGCTCTTGGTTACCATGGAAATTAAATACAAATTTGCTTTTTTTTCCAGACTGCTGAGAAGGAAGAGTTCGAACATCAGCAGAAAGAGCTGGAGAAAGTCTGCAACCCCATCATCACCAAGCTGTACCAGAGTGCAGGTGGCATGCCAGGAGGAATGCCCGGTGGCTTCCCTGGTGGTGGTGCTCCTCCCTCTGGTGGTGCCTCCTCTGGGCCAACCATTGAAGAGGTTGATTAATCCAGCCTGAGCATATATATGCATATATATATAGCATTGTTCCACACAACATTGAAGGACCCAAATTTGTAGCAAATTCCACGCAATTAAGTTGTTATAGTAATAAGTAACCGGGCATTCTTGATACTTGAATACGGAACATGTGCACAGGGAAAACAAACATTGCACTTTATAAGCGTTGTATCATGAGTGGAAAATGCAATGTCTTAAATAAAACTATTTAAAATTGGCACACCACACGTTTCTGGACTTGATTAAGGGGCAGTAGGTGGGTGAGATTCTCCAGTACTCAGTAGTAGGACAGCTGCTGGTTCATCCCTTTAGATGCAGCTAGGTGTGTAGTCTAGTCCTAGCAACTTGGCATTCCCAGTATTCAGAACTGTTGTGAATGGGGTAATAAAGTAGCTTGGAAACTGAAATGATTAGAAAGTTAAGTTTTCAACAAAATAATCAACATGAGTAATAGAAAAATCTATTACAAAGGCTTAAAAGAAAAAAAGTTTTCAAGGTACATGACTAACCAACTTGGGGAGGGTGTTGTAAAATATGGGTTTATGCGTAACTGATAGCAACAGTCTTGGCCCTAGAGGACATGAGGTTTTAGTGTCTAGTTGAACAATTGGGTAAATTTGCTAAGACTGTTGGAAAGGCTTTCAACTGTAACATACAAAATTTGTTTTTATGGGTACTATAACAATTTTTTTTTTGCTTTTTGGGTCACCTGGTGATGCCTAGGAGCTACTCCTGGCGGTGCTCGGGGCCATATGGGATGCTGGGAATTGAACCCGGGTGGGCAGCATGCAAGGCAAAGGACCTACCCACTGTGCTATATAGTTGTAGCCCCAACAAAATTTCTTAATTTGGAGACAAAGCAAGGGAAATGAGAAGTTGGTGATAAACTGCATACGATAAGTGGAATGAGTGGCAGCAGCCAATAGGAGTCATGGAAGCAGTCCATTTCATAACGGACAATACTGAATTCACCTCATTGCCAAAAAGCTTCCTGGAGGTGGGGTTATTGGTGTAACTGTATAGGGTCCACGTGTAGATTATGTCCTTAATGCTCGTTAAGGAGTTATAGGAAGCCTAATTTGCTTCCTGCAGATTTAATTTGGTCCTATTGCACAACTTCAGCTTAGCAGTTTATAAAGAAATCTAGGTTCCTGCTAAGGGCCAAGTTCTGCAGGTTGCATATAGAGTGCAATTTGACTCAAATATTTGCCTGGTCTCTTATCACTGGGCTTCTGCTGATGAAGCCAATTCAAAGGAAGCCTTGGTCTAGAGTGATGAAAAGTTGCAAGGGAGTTAAAATTATAAAGGACGATTTTCAGTGGTATTTTGAAGGGAGCAAGACAGATCTGTCACTAAGCATGTCTGTTACTTGCTTTAGGACCGGAGAGCTCAAAAGGGCTGGTTCTGCTTGACGGTCGGGCCTCTACAACCAATCCCTAGTACTTCATGGTCTCCATCCCCCAAAGCACCTCTAGGAGCAACCCCTGAAAAGTGGGTAGGAATATGACTCCCCCCTACTCCGCAACATTGATAGTCATTGGGTTTTGCGATTAAGCTTTTCCACCACATATTTGGTTGAATTGCTCAGTTTCAGTGCTCACTGGGGTTTTAGACCCCTATATTTGGTCTTAAATATTTTGGGTTGGGGGCAAAATTGGATCAAGCCCAAGTTCTGGTCAGGAGTAACTTCTGTGATAATGGGGGGGACAAGTGATGCCATGGAGTAAACCACGTTTGGCCGCATGCAAGGCAAATTTGAGTACCTTATCCATTTCAATTAAATTTTGGTTTGGGGCCACACACCCATTGGTGCTCAAAGACTACTCCCCTCCTGGTGATGAGGTCCCTGCACTGCCTGTAATTAGCTCTCTGTTGCCCTGGGGCTCTCATTGCAGTGCTCTCACACTTGGGCTTCAGGGCTTGTAGGTGTTGTCTCTATTTCGCTGGCTGGGGACTCACTCACAGGTGCTCGTGTCCAACTGTAGTACCTCAGATGACACATTTGTGATGCCTGCAATCATGCTATGGCAAACCAGAGGTATAGATCACATTCAAAGATGGGGGGGGGTGGCTGGAGAGAGTACAGGGTTTGCCTTGTATATGGCCAGCACAGCACCCCATTATAGTCCCCGGAGCACCACTGGCAGTAATTTCTGAGTGCACAACCAGGAGTAACCCCTGAGCATCGTCAGGTGCGGCCCCCAAACAAAACCAAGAATACAGGGCAGCTCCAGAGATAGATCTCGGGCCTGAAGGTCAGTTTCCTCTCCAGTTCCACCACTGAACCATCTTGGGCCCCTAAAAATCTGTCCCGTTACTAACATCACAGCAGTACATTAACTTGCTACAATATTGGTATATAACTTCATAATTGGAAAATGAACATGCAAACAATCCTTTGCTCAAATCCTTTGCTATGATGTTTCATAAACGGTTTTATATAGGAAAGCCTTTTGGAATCTGTTAGGGTGGAAAGCAGTGGCTGGACTGGTACACTAAACAGAAGGTGACTTTTTTTATTTCTGTGGTCTTTATCTGGCTGTAAGGACATCTCTGTCCACCAGATGGCAGTAGCTATTTAGAAAACAGCTACAAGGGTCGAGGAAACTGCTAGAACTAAGGTTTCTGCTTTTTGTTTAGTCACAGATTGCCTAACTGGAAGCATTTGAAAAAAAAAAAGGGGGGGGTTGGGTAGGGAAGTCAGCCTCTACATAATTCACATTCACAGCAAAACATTCCTAGCTGAGTAAGTTGCGCAAGTTGCCCCGTTTTAGTATTCCTTTGAGAAGAGATCTGAGTACATAGGAGGAGACATGGGGGAAAGTGGGGGAGTGAGAGAGACAGAGACAGACAGACAGACAAAGACAGACAGAGATAAAGAGAACGCTTTGAACATGGAGGGAAAAAATCTCAGCGGGAATTGTCTTTCCTGGTTCATTCTCAGTGTTGACCCTGTGCCATACCCGCATTCCCCCGAGCTTCCACCTCTGAGAGTCCTCACATTTGTGTTGGAGCTCTTCAAAACGTGGCACCCCAGGAGTAAAGATACACACACACTGTTGTACCCCCATGCCTGGTGCAGTATTTGTTGGATGAGTGAGAGGACGAAGCAGGCACACTAGAGGTGCAGAATGTGTCCCTTTGGGCTTTCTGATTTGGTCATGGTAATGGTTCAGGGACGGCACCACACGTGGCTCCCCCAAGCCCTGCCAGGAGTGATCGCTCAGCACAGAGCCGGGAGGAAACCCTGAGCACAGCTGGGTCTGATCCAAAAAACCCCAAGTAAAAGTAACTGGAAAAATAATTTTTAAGAAGTGGTGACATGGTGGTTGCTGTTGCTCATGGTCAGATCTTTGCTAGGCTTGTTCCCTGCGGAGCTGGGAAGATGTTAAGGTTGTGTGAGATGAAGAGAGAAAGTTTAGGGATAACTCCAGCCGAATAAACGTTAGCAATAACAGAACCTGCAAAGCCGTCGGCCAGAAGCGTCGCTGGACCCGTTGGATTGGCCATGAGGCCTGAGCATCTGTGAGTTGAGACGGGTGCACTGAGGCCATCCAGCAAGTCTGCGCGATGAGACGGACAGCATAGCTTGGGGCCTTCTGAGGAAGATGGACCTCTCCTGCTCAGAACGTTCAGACAGTGCAGCCTGCACCGGCGCCCCAAGGAAGCCTACAGTTAGGGTATCAGAACTGAAATTTTTCAATACAGGGACTAAGTTTGGTCCATAGTCTACTTTCAGCATGCATCTCCCATCCTGAGCGAGCCCTCCAAGCATCATTTACTTAGTGGTCCCTTCTCTATCCCAGCTGCCTTTCCCTCAGCATGTGAGGCCGGCTTCTAAGCCATGGAGCAATCCTCCTGGTCCTTATCTTTACTATCCTTGGGTCTCCCATTCTGTTACTTTATATTCCACAAATGAGTGCAGTCATTCTATGTCTGTCTCTCTTTCTGACTCATTTCACTTAGCATGATACTCTCCATGTTGATTTACTTACATGCAAATTTTATAATTTCATCCTTTCTAACAGCTGCATAGTATTCCATTGTGTATATGTACCAAAGTTTCTTTAACCAGGCATCTGTTTTCGGGCACTTGGGTTTTTGTTCCAGATTCTGGCTATTGTAAATAGTGCTGCAATAAACATAAAAGTGCAGAGGTCATATCTACTGTTTTTTTTTTTTTCTAGAATGGAATGTTTTAAGACATGACACCCATGTCCTGGCAGCGTAGTACAGCAGGAAAGGTGCTTGCTTGCCATGCACACCAGCCCACATATTTGATCCCTGGAACCCCCATATGGTTCCCTGACCACTGCCAGGTACAGTCCCCAAATCCAAAATAAATACTTGACAATGACAATAAAGCAGGTATTTAAAAATGAAAAACAAAAAAAGCATGTGTGGGAGATATAACCCCCTAAAGCAGTAGTAACAAATCACTTGTATCACTTGTCATCCTGTTGCTCATTGAGTTGCTTGAGCGGGTGCCAGCAATGTCTCCGTTTATCCCTGTCGAGTGCTAGTGTAGCCCAGTGATGTCTGCTCGCTCCAGGAACACGAAGAGCCTCAAACCGTTCGTTTAAGGTCTGACGAAGAAGTCTGATCACCTCATAGATGGGCGGCCACGCGTTCTTTTGACGTCCCATGGAATCCAGTTGGTAACGGCTCTAGTCCAGTGGGCGTCTCTGAATCACATTACGTGTCTGGCCCATCTGATTTTCGATGCCTTGGCAAACAAGACATCGTCCCTGATTCTTGACCGTTGACGGAGGTCAGAACTCCAGATTCCTTCTCTCACTTGAGTGAAACATGATATTCCAAGCATAGCTCTTTCGATTCCTCTTTGGGAAACCCGAATAGTGTTCTCATCCTGTTTTCGTAGGGCCCAGGTCTCTGAGGCATATGTTAGTGCAGGAAGAACGGTGGAGTCAAAAAGATGTGCCTGGAGCCAAATGGCCCCTTGTTGGTTCACTGCCTCATTGTGGCGGGGGGTGTCAATGGTGCCAACCGGCCGGAGAAGAGTGAACCAACAGCTGCTGCCCAGAGACGCAGGCAGGGCGTGTTTGTTTGTCATTGTGCAGAAGCAACAAAAAGGAAAAAAAATAGATCTGTTGTACTTCCTAAACTTGTTGTTACTGTTTTTGGCATATCGAATACGCCACAGGTAGCTTGCCAGGCTACAGGAACAAGTCTCACAATGGAGATGTTACTGGTGCCCGCTTGAGCAAATCAAGGAACAATGGGAGGACAGTGCTACAGTACTTCCTAAACAGTTAAAACATTTGGGCTGGAGAGAGAACAGACTGAGCTCACAGCACTCACCTCGCCCCCCTCACCACCCGGAGGGACCCCCAAGCACTGAGCCAGGAGTGGCCTCTGAGTACCACCCTCCGGGTGTGACCCACAAACTAAAGAGTCAAGAGGCCACAGAACTGCCTTCCCCAGGGAGAGAGAAAGCAGGAAGCCAGGCTTGGGGAGGAGCCCTCGGGCTCAAGGCCCCGCCTCCTCGCGTTTGCTGCTCCCCAGTCACGTGACTTCCCCAGTTTACCGACTTAGGCCCCGTGGCACATCGCAGGTGTAAGGACTCTGGCATGTTGACCTATGCACTTGCATCCCCTGGAATGATGTCCACGGTGGGCTAGCCCACCCGCCTCACCTCACACCGTTTTTCTCCTGTGCTGAGAACGTGGGGGGGTTGCTCACAGTGACTTTCACTGTCTTTTTTTTTTTTTTTCAGGTCACACCTGGCGATGCACAGGGGTCACTCCTGGCTCTGCACTCAGGAATTACCCCTGGCAGTGCTCAGGAGACCATGTGGGATGCTGGGAATCGAACCCAGGCCGGCCGCGTGCAAGGCAAACGCCCTACCCGCTGTGCTATCACTCCAGCCCTTGTTTTGTTTTGTTTTTTGATGGAAAGGAGTTATGCCTAGGGCCTTAAAGATGCAGATCATGCCAGAGCTGTGCCTAGGGTTTCATAGATGCAGAGTGTGCCCCCTGCCTCGACTCTGCCCCAGCCCTGTCAGCAGCTTTCAAGACTAACTCATTATTAAAAGCACCGCCACCACCTACATTTGCTTCTCACCGCCTGCTCCTAAGTGGGTGTTTGCGCCTCTGACCACACCCCTCCAGCTCTGAGTTCAGGGTTCCCTCCCAGGGCCGGGCCTCAAGGCTGGCTCTTCTGTGTGTGATGTGTGCACGTTAAGTAACTCAAAAGTTATCTCTCCAGCCGTAATTCATGGTCCCCCTTCCCTTCCTCTCCCGTTCCTCTGCTGATGATGTTGCAATGATCGGGAGGTGACAGTCACATTACGTTGGTTTTTTTTTTCCTTTTTGGCTTTATGGGTCACACCCAGTGATGCTCAGGAATTACTCCCGGTGGTGCTCGGGGGACCCTATAGGATGCCAGGGAGTGAACCGGGTCAGCCATGTGCAAGGCGAATGCCCTCCCCAGCCCCAAGGCCCGTTAGATTGTGTGCTTGTGGACCAGGCTGTGGTACTAGGACGCTCCACCATGATGACTGTTCTGGGACACCGCCCCGTGGTTCCAGTGTCTGCACGCATGCTTGCTGCGTGTCACAAACTTCGAGCTGCACTGCTTCTACCACCCCCCCCCCGCTGTGTTAAAGCCAGAGGTCACTCTTGGGGCATGGGGGACTGCAAAGAGCAGAGCTCCAGGCTTCGGCTCCGTGGAAGCAGGTCGCACTGGGGATGAGCTCAGGGCTTCTCGCTTGCAAGGTGAGCACCCGAGTCTTCGGAGCCTCTCCCAGCCCCAAGTGGTTCTTTCTCTTCCTTCTGTAGTGCCAGGGATGGGACTTCACACATGCGAGGCAAATGCCCTACCACCAAGCTCCAGCCCTGACCGCCCCCAAACTCAGCAAAAGAAGGGGGGAATTATAATAATCATTATGTTATGGGATTTAAATAAGCCAGTGTGTGTGGAACATTTAGAGCTTTATGCCTGACTCATAGAATTAATGCTCAGTAAGGGCTGTTATTAACAAATAATTGTTATTAACATTACATTGCCAGAACTGAAAATGTGCTTTTGGGGACCAGGGAGAGAGTTCACGGGCTAGAGCGCATGCTGGCCATGCACAGAGATCTAGGTTTGATCTTTGGCACTGCTGGGTATTCCCCGAGTGACCCCCAGGATTGCTGAGGAGACCCTGAGCAAACAAAACTGTGGTTTAGTCAACAGAAATGTGTTGTCTCAGTCCTGCAACTAGTAAGTTGGTTTTCTTTGCATTGGTCTCTGGGTTTGGAGTCACACCTGGTCATACTCAGGGCTTACACTTGGTTCTGCACTCAGGGATCACTCCTGGAGGTGCTCAGAGGACCAGATGGGATGCTGGTGATCAAACCAGGATCAGCCGTGTGCAAGGCAAGCACCTTCCCCGCTGTAGTCTTTCTCCAGCCCCTTTGTTATATCTGGTTTTAAGAATGGGGATACAATTCTTTTCTTTCTTTCTTTTTTTTTTAAATTTTATTGAATCACCATGAGATAGTTAGAAGCTTTCATGTTTGGGTTACAATCTCACAATTATAAAACACCCATCCCTCTACGGGTGCACATTCCCCACCACCAATATCCCGTGTATGCCCCCCCTTTCCCACCCTCTCCCTGCCTCCGTGGCAGACAATATGAATGGGGATACAATTTGACTCAACAATCATGTGCCAGATATGGCACCTACGAACTGCCTTCAGCTACTTATTAAGCTCCTAAATGGCCCTGATCCAGAGACACACAAACAAATCTCAGAACTGAGCAGCTCGCTGCAGAGATCTCTCCAGGCCCTAATTATTAAAGTTTTAGAATTCCAGGAGCACGCGGCTGCTCTTGTGACGGTGTGACATTATATGCTATTCATAACAAGCAATACAAAACAAACTGTCTAGCATTGCCTTTTCGGCAGGTTTGAGCGGTGGTGGGAAAATTCCAAATAATAATGGTGGGACTGGGTCGAAATATTGAATGTAATCAAAGTAGAGAGAGAGTATTGTGGAAGTTGTCTGCCATGCAGGCCAGGGATGGGGTGGGATGGAGGGGGGGATACTGGGGATTTTGGTGGAGGAAAAATATGCTCTGGTGGAGGGATGGGTATTTGATCATTGTATGACCAAAACTCAGACATGAAAGCTTTGGAACTGTATCTCATGGTGATTCAATTTAAAAAAAAAATCATGTGCCTTATTCGCATGGAAGATTTTCCAACTCAGCCTTTGCACAAAATAAAGAAGGGTAAGAGAGAGGGCTGGAGCGATAGCACAGCGGGTAGGGTGTTTGCCTTGCACGCGGCCGACCCGGGTTCTAATCCCAGCATCCCATATGGTCCCCTGAGCACGGCCAGGGGTAATTCCTCAGTGAAGAGCCAGGAGTAACCCCTGTGCATCGCCAGGTGTGACCCAAAAACCAAAAAAAAAAAAATCATGTGCCTTATTCGCATGGAAGATTTTCCAACTCAGCCTTTGCACAAAATAAAGAAAGGTAAGAGAGGGGGCTGGAGCAATAGTACAGTGGGTAGGGCATTTGCCTTGCACGCGACCGACCCAGGTTCAATTCCCAGCATCCCATATGGTCCTCTTCTGAGCACTGCCAGAGATGATTCCTGAGTGCAGAGCCAAGAGTAAACCCTGTGCATTGCCAGGTGTGACCCAAAAAGCAAAAAAAAAAGGGTAAGAGAGAGAGTACCTCGGAGAAAAAGCTGGTCCTGAATGCACCCGACCCAGGTTCAGTCCCCGGCGCCCCATATGGTCCTCTGAGCCTGCCAGGAGTGACCTCTGAACACCACTGGGTGTGGCCCCCAAACCAGAAAGAAAGTCAATCCCAGGGCTGCAGGGAGGGAGAGCTCAGTGGCTCAGAGCACTGCCTCGGGAGCATCATGCCTGTGCAGTGCAGTTCCAGCCCCAGAGGGGATTTCCTGCCATGATCGCTGCAATGGAAAGGGGAAGCCCCAGCCCCCAAGAGCACCGAGACTCCAAGGAGCACAGCCCTCAATGAGCTCTGCCACTGGTGTGCGAGCACCGCTTGGAGGCACAGCCGGGCCCTGCTGAGCTCCGTCATTGCTGAAGTAAGCAGTGGTCAGAGGGGGCAGGGAAAGAGAAAAGAGGAGAGGGTGGGAGGGAGGAAGGAAGGAAAGGGGGAAGGAAGAAGGGAAGGGAGGGATAAGGAAGAAAGGAAGGAGGGAAGGAGCGAAAGTAGGAAGGGACAAGGGAAGGAAGAGGGGAAGGAAGGGAGGGAGAAAGGATGGAAGAGTAGAAGGAGGGAAGGGTGAGGAAGAAAGGAAGGAGGGAAAGAAGGAAAAGGGAAGGAAGAAGGGAAGGGAGGGATAAGGAGGGAAAGAAGGAAGGAATAAGGGAAGGAAGAAGGGAAGGAAGGGAGTAAGAAAGGATGGAAGGGTAGAAGGCGGGAGGGGGTGAGGAAGAATGGAAGGAAGGAAAGAAGGAAAAGGGAAGGAAGAAGGGAAGGGAGGGATGAGGAAGAAAGAAAGGAGGGAAAAAAGGGAAAGGGAGGGAAGAAGGGAAGAGAGATGGAGAGAGGAAGAATAAAAGGAAGGCGAGAAGGAAGAAAGGGAGGGAGAAAGAATGGAAGGAGGGAGGGAAGGGGGAGGCAGCCAGGCAAGCGAACTCCAGATAGAATCCAAATACCTGCTCCTTTGGGGGGGCCCTGAGGGCCTTTTCCTTCCTCTCCCTGCCGCATGCTCTGCCCTGGACTCCCAGTGGTGGGCAGTGCAGTCCTCTCTCCCCTGGCCCCGCATCCCTCCGGATTCCCAAACAATGTCTAATTCTATTATTTCCAGTGATTTCCCCGTGGGCAGCAGTTTATTTCTGTCATCAAGTCTCTGATGAAATCTTTAGCCGGGAAATGTTTAGTCCAATCCCAACAAATCGTGTATAGTGTTAACATGTCACAGGCGCCGGCGGCCTGCATTAGGTGGTAATTGGGAAGGGGGGACGTGATAATATAGGGCCGGGCTGCTTTTGTGAGCTCGCATTAATGCTGGCGCCTGGGATGGCAATTGACAGCCCATCGATTTGGCCTAATAGTGCACGAAGGGGGCAGGATTGGGGCGGGGCAGGGAATAAAGGGTATCGACGGGCAGCCGCCAGGATCCCGGCCGCTTTTAATCTGTCCCTGCCCTCTTTTAATGCGACTTCCGTGTGCGCCGCAGTTCCTTCCACCGGCTCTGCCTGCTGGCCCGGCTAGGGAGACCAGCGGGAGGCCGCGCCCGGAGTGGCCCGGACTCTCCCCAAATTGATTCTCCGGTGCTCTGGGGGTGGGAATTAGAATTATTTCATTAAGCCCCTTAATGGGTATCAACTCTGAACCTTGCCGGTCCGGGCTGTGGCGGCCAGAGCGAGGTCGGCCTCATTAATCTGTGTTCATCTCGTTGCCACCAATTGTCCTGCCCTCCAGCCTGGCTCCTCTCCCTCCTATTACCGCGTCGGCACCGTTCGTGGGAAGCAGGTCGATCCGTTCTCCGAGAGGAGCTGGTTTGGGGAGGCCTCGGGTGAGGAGATTCGCAGGCTTGGCTGCTGACACCAGGCACCCGCTAAGCACCCAGGCAATGGGTCCCTTCTCACGGGTGGCTGCCGGGAGCTGGTGCGGACACCTTGGGACAAAGAGTGGCCCTGAGCCCTGGTCCGTGCCCTCAATTAGTCTGTTATCCAATCCACCTGCCCAGGGGACTTGGGGAGCTTCTGTTTGTTTGTTTGTTTGTTTTTTCCAGGGTTACTCCTGGCTCCGCACTCAGGTATCACTCCCGGTGGTGCTCGGGGGACCCTATGGGATGCCGGGGATTAAACCTGGGTCAGCTGCGTGCAAGGCAAATGCCCTCCGCGCTGGACTATTGGTCCAGCCACCCCCCCATTTTTTTTTTTTTTTTGCTTTTTTAGGTCATTCCTGGCAATGCTCAGGGGTTACTCTTGGCTCTGCACTCAGGAATTACTCTTGGAGGTGCTTGGGGGACCATATGGGATGCTGGGAACAGAACTAGGGTTGGCTGCATGCAAGGCAAATGCCTTACCCGCTGTGCTATCACTCCAACAACCCCCCCAATTTTTTTTTATTAGTGAATTACCATGGGGTACAGTTATATACTTACAAATGTTCGTGTTTGCATTTCGGTCATACAATGGTCAAGTACCCATCCCTTCACCAGTGCCCATTCTCTACCACCAATGATCCCAGTATCCCTCCCACCACCCCCACCCCATCCCCCTCCACCCCATCCCGTCTCTGTGGTAGGGCATTCCCTTTCCAAAAAAAATTTTTTTTATTGCTTTTTGGGTCATACCTGACGATGCTCAGGGGTTACTCCAGGCTCCGCACTCAGTAATTACCCCTGGCAGTGCTCAGGGAACCATATGGGATGCTGGGAATCGAACCTGGGTCGGTTGCGTGCAAGGCAAACGCCCTGCCCACTGTGCTATCACTCCAGCCCCTCCAAATTTTTTTTAAGGGTTGCTGTTAACCCTTCCCAGTGCTAGTGAGGAGGAAGTTCCATCTAGTTCTCTCCAGCTTCTTTGCCCAACCCCCCGCCCCCTGCCCCGCCACCATGAGACCACAAACATCTTTGCACCCTGCTTTCTGCAGACACTGTCTCCCCACACCTTTATCACAGCAGCGACGGAGGAGGTGGCGGGCAAATACAGCTTAATTTGAAAAATTGGGCGCAGTTTCCCTTGGAAAAGAGTTGGGGTGCCTCAACCCCCCATCAGTATTCTCTTCAGGCCCGACAGCTGCTCGCCACGGGCTGGCGCAACCCGCGCTGACCTCATCTTCTCCCTCGGAGCAGAGGAGGATTTGGAAGAAATTAGTTCTATTAGCGGCTCCCCGAAACACTCCGTTTACTTGTGCTGTGACAAATATTTCAGCCATTAGGATCTCTCTGTCTCTTATCATCTTAAATGCACTCACTTACATTCCAAATCACTACTTAATTTAAAAGCCTGTTGGTGGAGATTGTCACAGGCCCGGGGAGGAGAGGCAGGCTCTCAATCGGCTCTGGCTGGAATCGAATCAGACTTGCAACTCTGATTGAATCTCTTCTGCCCAAGGCGTATGCTCAGTCAGGTTTGCCCGGAGCATGCAGGAGGCAGGGGACTTCCAGGGAAAGCCGCCCGGGAGAGGCCGAGTGACAGGGTGAGAGGGTGACTCTGGCTGGATGACTTGATTGTTGGGTGTTCTCTCGTCCCTGACCCCGGGTGACTCACTCATTCATGAACATTTATGGACCCCCTGAAATGTGCTGGGCAGTTTAACTGCTTTGTAGGGTGCAGAGATGAGCAAGTACAGGGCCTGTGCTCAGAGCTATGATCAGTTCATTAACAAGAAATAGGTGCCGACAGTATCAAGTCCTCCACATGCATGCATTCATGCATGTGTGTGTGTGTGTGTGCGCGTGTGTGTGTACGTGTGTGTATGTGTTGTTTTGTTTGGGGGCCACACCCAGCAGTGCGTGAGGTCTACTCTAGGCTCTGCACTCAGGGGTCAGTCCTGGTGGTGCTTGGAGGACCATATACAGTGCCAGATCAAACCCAGGTAGGCAAGAGACCTACCCACTGGGCAGTCTCTCTGGCCCTCCTCTCTGGCCTTTACATCCCTTAGCATAGTCTTGGGGCCCGAAAGAAGCCCTTGTGTTCTATGTGTGACTCCCTGGGTGTGAATCCTGGAATCTCTCTCTCTCTCTCTCTCTCTCTCTCTCTCTCTCTCTCTCTCTCTCTCTCTCTCTCTCTCTCACACACACACACACACACACACACACACACACACACACACACACTCCTACCTCTAAGCATAATCTTTTATAATCTTTTTTTTTTGCTTTTGAGTCATACCCGGCGATGCACAGGGGTTACTCCTGGCAGTGCTCGGGGGACTATATGGGATAGTGGGAATCAAACCCGGGTCAGCCCTGTGCAAGGCAAATGCCCTACCTGCTGTGCTATATGACTCCAGCCCCTGCTAAGCATAATCTTACAAACCAGGTCTAGCATTTATTTCCCATTTTGTAAATGAGACTAATCTGTCTGGATCTAACTCAGAATATTTATTTATTTACTTATTTATTTTTTTTGCTTTTTGTGTCACACCCGGAGATGCACAGGGCTTACTCCTGGCTCTGCACTCAGGAATTACTCCTGAATTACTCGGCCGCATGCAAGGCAAACGCCCTACCCGCTGTGCTATCACTTCAGCCCCTAACTCAGAATATTTTAACTCTGGGCCAACTGCTCCCCAAATAAAATTTCCCTTAGTGGAATTTATATATCGCAAGTTCCTGGAACACACCACATTTAGTAGTGTGTGTTGTAACCCCATGGGGGAGAGGTAGTAAAAGATTTCTGAATGCACAGTGACCCAAAGTTAAATTTGTTTTTGGGAAATGGGGCAGGGGCGGTGTGATCCCTGTGATACTCAGGGATTACTTCAAATTACAAATTACTCCGTGTTCAGAGATCACTCCTGGAGGGCCTCAGGGGACCATAAGGTGGTGCTGGGGATTGAACCCAGGATGGCCATGTGTAAGGAAAGTGCCTTTCTAGCTGTACTGTCTCATAGAACCCCCTCCCATTAATTTTAAATCAACACTGTAATGAATCTAAAGTATTTTTTGGCAGACTCACCTGAGTTCCTTTTCTTGGGTGAAAGGGTTGAGAGTGGAAATGTTTAGGAAGTCTTTCTCCAAGTCTTCAATTCACTTTCAGTTAACAGATAATGTGGATCTATCTCTGGACTCTCTGCTCTACTCCACTGGTCTGTGTGACTGTTCTGTTCCAAGACCATACTGTTCAATGACTGCTGCTTTGTCACATAGTCAGAATGGTATTCAAACTAGGAAGTGCTTATAATATAGGACCATGATGCCTCAATAATTTTCCTATTCTGTCAGAATCGCTTTGGATATGTAGGGTCCTCCTCCCCTGCCCCGTTTTTAGGCCACCCTGATGATACTACGGGGTTCCTCACAGTTTTGTGGTCAGGGCTTGCCCCCTGATTGTACTCAGTGGACCATATGATGCCAGGGATCAAAGATAGGCTTTGCACATCAAAGCATGCATGCTTTCTAGCCCTTGGAACCATCTTTCTGGCCCATATTTATTTTGTATTAATTTTTTGGTTTCACACAAGTTTTATAATCATCTTACTTTGAAAGTTTTTATTGGATCAGAGACATAGTACAGTGGATAAAGTGATTGTTTTGCAGGAAACTGACCCCAGTTTTACCCTGGCACCATATATGGTCCCTGAGTACCACCAAATGTCATTCCTGAACACAGAGCCGTGAGTAAGCCTGAGCACCGCTGAGCATGGCTCCCCAAGCAAAATATAAAATGAAAAGTTCCACTGACATTTTGATAAGGATACACTGAATCTGTAAATTGATTTAGGTGAGATGGCCATTTTTTTTTTTTTTGGAGGTTACACCCGATGTGCACAGGGGTTTACTTCTAGCTCATACACTCAGGAATTACTCCTTGCGGTGCTCGGGGGGACCATATGGGATGCTGGGAATTGAACCTGGGTCGGCCACGTGCAAGGCAAATGCCCTACCCCGCTGTGCTATCACTCCAGCCCCAATTGCTCTATATTTTTTAACCTTTCTTAATCTAGTAGAGTACAACCATATACATCCTTAATGAATGCCAAACTCAATGCCATGTGATGGGAAGTTCCTCTAGTCCTTTAAAGGATTTTTTTTTCTCTTCTCTTCTCTCTCTTCTCTTCTCTTCTCTTCTCTTCTCTTCTCTTCTCTTCTCTTCTCTTCTCTTCTCTTCTCTTCTCTTCTCTTCTCTTCTCTTCTCTTCTCTTCTCTTCTCTTCTCTTCTCTTCTCTTCTCTTCTCTTCTCTTCTCTTCTCTTCTCTTCTTTCCTTTTCTCTTCTCTTCTCTTCTCTTCTCTTCTCTTCTCTCTCTTCTCTTCTCTTCTCTTCTCTTCTCTTCTCTTCTCTTCTCTTCTCTTCTCTTCTCTTCTCTTCTCTTCTCTTCTCTTCTCTTCTCTTCTCTTCTCTTCTTTCCTTTTCTCTTTCTCTTCTCTTCTCTTCTCTTCTCTTCTCTTCTCTTCTCTTCTCTTCTCTTCTCTTCTCTTCTCTTCTTTTCTTTTCTTTTCTTTTCTTTTCTTTTCTTTTCCGCTTTTTGGGTCACACTTGGCGATGCACAGGGGTTACTCCTGGCTCTGCACTCAGGAATTACTCCTGGCGGTGCTCGGGGGACCATATGGATGCTGGAATCGAACCCAGTTCGGCTGCGTGCAGGCAAACTTCCTCCCCCCTGTGCTATCACTCTAGCCCCAAAGGATCTCTTTTCAAGCTTCTTGCAAAACTGGTTTCAAGGCTATGAATTCCCTAAGCTGTTGCCTGTCTAAGAAGCTCTGTATTGTCCCTTTAAATCTAAATGATAATCAGGGATAGCACAATGGGTAATTACTGTGCACATGTCTGACCTGGGGTTCAATCCCTGACATCCTATATGGTCCTCCAGCACTGCGAGGAGTAATTACTGTGTTTAGAGCCCGGAGTAACCCCTGAGCACTGCTGGGTGTGGCCTACCGCCACCACTACCACCACCACCAACAACAGCAATAACAAGACCTAAATGACAACCTAGCTGGAAAGAGTATTCTTTATTTTTTCTTAATTATATTGAATCACCGTGAGATAGCTACAAGCTTTCATGTTTGAGTTACAATCTCACAATGATCAAACACCCCTCCCTCCACCAGTGCACATTCCCCACCACCAATATCCCGGGTATACCCCCTTTTCCCACCCTCCCCCTCTGCCTCCATGGCAGACAATATTGGGTAGAGTATTCTTGATGAAGTGTTTATTTTATTGAGTTTTTGCACTATAGCTTTCCATATTGTTCTGGTTTACAGAGACTCATTTGACAAGTCTTGTGGACATCTCATGGGCTTTCCTTTGTATGTAACTTCCTTTCCTGATCTTGCTTTCTTCAGTCTCTGTCTCTATGTTTGGATTTTGTCATTTTGATTACAAATGTCTTGGAGTTTTCCAAATCGGGTCTGTTTTTCACTCGGACCCTTCAGGACTCTTGGAATCCTCCACTCTGGGAAGTGCCTGTAATCCTCCACTCTGGGAAGTTTCTTATTGTTGATTTCTGTAGCACTGTACTGCTCTGTCATCCCGTCGTTCATCGATTTGCTCGAGCGGGCACTAGTAACGTCTCCATTGTGAGACTTGTTGTTACTGTTTTTTGGCATATCAAATACATCACGGGTAGCTTGCCAGGTTCTGCTGTGCGGGTAGGATACTCTCGGTAGCTTGCCAGGCTCTCTGAGAGGGAAGGAGGAGTCGAACCCGGGTAGGCCGCGTGCAAGGCAAACTCCCCACCCGCTGTGCTGTCGCTCCAGTTCGATGATTTCTGTAATCATTGTTTATTTATTGCTTTTGCCTTTCTGTTCTGCAGGGACAGATGCTTCTTAGATTTCTCCTTGTGAACTCATCCCTTCCTTCTGTGGTGTGCTGTTCATTCCTCTGCAGGCTGTTTTCTACCTTCTGCTGCTTCCTAGCAATTTCCTCCTCCTCCTTTCAGAGGTCCTCAATCTTTTACTCAGCTTCTGTCTGCTCTTAGGCTGTTCAGAGCTTCTGTGAACTTTTTTTTTTTTTTTAATATCATCTACTATGTTCTCCATTTCTGTCATTTCTAATAGTCTTTCTTTCTTTCTTTCTTTCTTTCTTTCTTTCTTTCTTTCTTTCTTTCTTTCTTTCTTTCTTTCTTTCTTTCTTTCTTTCTTTCTTTCTTTCTTTCTTTCTTTCTTTCTTTCTTTCTTTCTTTCTTTCTTTCTTTCTTTCTTTCTTTCTTTCTTTCTTTCTTTCTTTCTTTCTTTCTTTCTTTCTTTCTTTCTTTCTTTGCATTTTGGGTCACACCCGGTGATGCACAGGGGTTACTCCTGGCTCTGCACTAGGGAATTACTCCTGGAGATACTCAGGGGGACCATATGGGATGCTGGGAATCAAACCCAGCATGGCCACATACAAGGCAAACGCCCTATCCGCTGTGCTATTGCTCCAGCCCCTCTGACTAATAGTGTTTTCATTTTGACTCTCATAAGTTCTTGTGCTTTGCTGGCTATTTGTGCTGTTGTTTCTTTGCACTCCTTGAACATCCTCATCATAGCGTTGCTAAAGACACGGTCTGAGGCTTCATTTCCTGGTGTTGTTTGTGTCTTCAGTGATACTGTTTTTGCTCACTGGGCTCGGTGGGTTGCTACGCGTTTACCCCACTGCTTTTCTGGTGTTCTTGCTGCACTAGAGGTGAGTCCTTGTCATTACCCACCACCTCCTGAAAATGCTGAGCCTTGAAGCTGGCGGTTGCTCTGTCTTCTCTGCCCGTCCTCACAGAATGACAGGAAGAATAAGTAGGATAGGCGCAGCGTGTGATTTGTTGAGTAGATCTGTCACTTCGGAGCTGTGGTGTGGGCCCTTAATATGACACAAGTTGGATGTGGTACACATTTCTTTTTCTTTCACAGATGATGGCACTCTACATTCCTATATGTTCCATATCTTGCTTTTCACCTATTTTTTTTAATCAAATCGCCATAAGACAGAGCATTACAAAATTGTTCATGATTGTGTTTCAGTCATAAATGTTCCATCAAACACCCATTCCTCCACCACTGTAAATTTCCAGTATCAGTGTCCTCAGTTCTCCCCCCAACCCTATATTTTCACCTAATTAATTCCTGAGATCACATAAACATATATATCTAATCTCATTCTTTTTTTTTTTTTTTTTTTTTTTTTTTTTGCTTTTTGGGTCACACCCGGAAATGCTCAGGGGTCACTCCTGGCTCATGCATTCAGGAATTACTGCTGGCGGTGCTCAAGGGACCATATGGGATGCTGGGAATCGCACCTGGGATGGCCGCGTGCAAGGCAAACTCCCTACCCGCTGTGCTATTGCTCCAGCCCCTAATCTCATTACTTTTTATTATTTATTGATTGATTTATTTATTTTGGAAATAGAAATGTTTTAGCAGAAAGTAGAAGAGAAAGAAACTCTCTAGCTGAGGATGAACTTAATATAAGACTAAGTTCAACTTTTAATTTTCTTAATTTATTTTTATTTAATTTTTTAAAAAGTGTCCAGAGATGCTCAGGGATTACTCCTGACTGCACAAAGGAATTACTTCTGTCAGTGTTTAGGAGACCATATGGGAACTGGAGATTGTGCGCCCTACCCAATGTACTATCTCTTCAGACCCTCAGCTATTTACTTATTTGCTCTTTAGGTCACACTAGCGGTGCTCAGGAGTTACTCCTGGTTCTGCACTCAGGAATCACTTCTGGCAGTGCTCATGGGACCATATGGGATGCCGGAGATCGAGCCTGGGTCGGCCATGTGCAAGGCAAATGCCCAAACTGCTGTACTATTTTTCTGGCCTCTACTTTTTACTTTTTAACAGTTTCAAAATTTCCTTCTCATTCAGTCACTGTACTTTATTCATTCAGACACTCGGACTGTTTCCAGACATTTGCAATTACAAATGCTGCGAAGATTCAAGTTATATGTAAGCCATTTTGAATGTTTACTGGTATATATTTGGGAGAGTTTCCTCTAAGGAGGATTTCTAGGCCAAAGGATAAATGCACCCACAATTTCTCTCAATATTTACAAATATTGAGTGATGCCATTTTGAAACCCAAACAAGAATGAGTGCTTCTATGTCTCTTCTAGAATATACTCTTGGATTCTGATAATTTCCATCTTAACAGGTGGGAAGTAACTTTTTGGTATAGGGTTTTTTTTTTTTTTTCCAAACGCAGCTGTGCTCAGGGTTTACTTCTGGCTCTGTGCTCAGGGATCACATTCCTGGCTGTGATTGGGGGACCATATGGGATGCTGGGGATCGAACCTGGCTCAGTTGTGTGCAAGGCAAATAGCCTCCCCACTGTGCTATGGCTCCAGCTCATCCTCTCAGTATAGTTTTGTTCTGCATTACTCTCATTCAGAATGAGCTCACGTGGGACTGGAATGATAGTACAGTGGGTAGGGTGCTTGCCTTGCTTGAAGCTGACCTGAGTTCAATCCCTGGCATCCCATATTGGCCCCTGAGTGCCATCAGGAATGATTCCTGAATGCAGAGCCAGGAGTAACCCCTGAGCACCACCCAAAACTCAACAAATAAAAAGAATGAAGTAGTGCATCTTTTACAAAATTTATTTATTTATTTTTATTGAATCACCATGAGATAGAACATTACAAAGTTGTTCATGATTGTGTTTCAGTCATACAATGTTCCAACACCCATCGCTCCACCAGTGTAATTTCCCAGCACCAGTGTCTCTAGTTTCCCTCCCACCCCTTCAAGCCACCCCTACCCCAGCCTGACTCTCTGGCAGGCACCTCCTCTCTCTCTCTCTCTCTCTCTCTCTCTCTCTCTCTCTCTCTTCTCATCTCTCTCTTTCTCAATTTATCTTCTTACATGGTGGATAATTATTTCCATCTCTCTGCTACAATATGCCAGTTTGGTTCTTTAATTATATTGATAAACAATAATCTTTCTTCTTACCAGGGCCCGATGAGGCAGACAGGTCGGGGCCATTGCTCCTTCTAAAGACAAGGAAGGTTTTGCTATTCATGGGGGTTTGTTGTTCCATATGAATTTCAGGAGTGCCTTGTCTATTTCTTTGTAAAATGTCATGGGTATCCTGATAGGGACCGCATTAAATTTGTGTAGTGCTTTGGGCAGTATTGCCATTTTGATAATGTTAATTCTCCCTATCCAAGAGCAGGGGATGTGTCTCCATTTCCTAGTGTCCTCTTTTATTTCTTGAAGTAGTGTTTTGTAGTTTTCCTTGTATAGGTCCTTCACCTCTTTGGTTAAGCTGATTCCAAGGTACTTGATTTTCTGAGGTACTATTGTGAATGGGATTTTTTTTTTTTTTGCTTTTTGGGTCACACCTGGCAATGCACAGGGGTTACCTCCTGGCTTTGCACTCAGGAATTACTCCTGGTGATGCTCAGGGGACCATATGGGATGCTGGGAATTGAACCCGGGTTGGCCACGTGCAAGGCAAACGCCCTACCTGCTGTGCTATTGCTTCAGCCCCCGAGATTGTTGTTTTTAAATGTCTCTATCTTCTCTTTCATTATTTGTATATAAGAAAGCCATGAACTTTTGGGTGTTAATTTTGTAGCCTGCCTCTTTACTATATTGACTTATTGTTTCTAGGAGCTTTTCTATAGAGTCTTTAGGGTTTTCCAAGCATAGTATCATATCATCTGCAAATAGTGATAACTTGATCTCTTCCTTTCCTATCTGCATGAGTGGAGGGGAGAAGGCAGATGGAATAGAGAAGGGATCACTAAGAAAACGATGGCTGGAGGAACCAGTTGGGATGGGAGATGCATGCCGAAAGTAGATAATGGACCAAGCACGATGACCTCTCAGTGTCTGTGTTGCAAGCTATAATGCCCAAAAGTAGAGAGAGTATGGGAATATTGTCTGCCGTAGAGATAGGGGGAGGGTGGGACGGGGGTATACCCAGGATATTGCTTTTGGGAAATGTGCACTGGTGGAGGGATGGGTGTTTGATCATTGTGAGATTGCAATCCAAACATGAAAGCTTGCAACTATCTCATGGTGATTCAATAAAATTTTAAAAATAAATAAATAAAGACAAGGAAGGGCCGGTGAAGGAGCCTAAGTCGTTTGCCCGAGCTTGCACTGCTAATATGCGGCCGATGGCTAGCTGCCGGAACTATTAGACTTTTGGATTCTCCAGGGATCTATTTCCAGGCGTGAAACTTGGAGCAGCTGCGTTTTGCTTGTCATGGAGTGGGTGCATGCACACACATCTCTGACGTGGGACAGCTACAGGGGGGTTTGTTCCCCCGCTGAGCCTGGGATAGGAGGGAGGGGAGGAGACTGGAAGTGGAAGATGAGCCCAACCGTCACCTGGCAACCCCAGCTTGCAGGGGCCCCGTTTGGCATCTCAATGGAGCAGACAATGGAGAGAGACCTGCAACCTATTTAATTCTGTTAGGGAATCAGTGAGGTGCTTGATGAAGCCATTAACTGGGGTTCGTGTCTCCCTTCTACTCAGAAGACTCCAGGAGGGCAAACGCTGATGGACATTTATTGATTTCTTTTTCTGCCTTTCCCGAATGGGTCAAAACCATGGCAGAGCGCGGTTGGTTCCAATTAAAATCACCTGTTAGCTTACAAAGGTTGGCCCTCTCCACCCTCCCCCCCCACGCCCCCATTTCAAAAGGGTTTAAAAGATTTTCATTTAATTGATTTGCTGTAAAATGCCCTTTACAATTACGCAGATAAACTAGCCGTCACCTGTGGAGTAAGAGCCAATTTGACTGTTTATCAGGACTTTGCCTCGGGCCACTTCTCCCCGTGGGCTTTTGGTCTCTGTATTGATAGCTTGCATCTGTCAACATCGGGTATTTTGAGTGGACTGCAGAAAGCTTTTAGGGAGATGGGGCTGCATCTTTGAGCAGGTGAAGAAAGCACGATGGTTGGTTTTTTTCCTTCTTTCCTTTTTTTTTTTTTTTTTTTGGTTAGAAATGAGAGTGCCCCATGGTGCTGAAAACGGAACTGGCTCAGAAAATCAGCCCAGACCCCCATGCTGAAAACTTCGCCGAGCTTAGTTCCCTTTCAAAACAAGGTGGCCGGCCTGCAGGAAACAGGAAGGCTGGAGGTGGCAGAAACAGGGGACAAATGTGCCCACTTTCTCCTGGGCTGAGTGTCATAGGGGGCTGCGTGTATATTCGAGGGGCAGTTGGGCAGCTCCTGGCGGGGGCTTCTAGGGAGTTTCTGGAGCTGAACTCTGCCCGGGGCGGGGCAAGCAGGAAGGACGCAGCTAGGATGAGAGTCACTTGGTCTCAGAGAGCATCCACTCAGGGAACCGGTTCACTCCCAACTAAAAAATTCCAGAAAGGGGCTGTAGAGACAGTGCAGTGGGAGGGCGCTTGCTTTACACGTGACCGACCTAGGTTTGATCCCCAAAATCTGGTCATAGGGTCCCCTGGACCCCACCGGGAGTGATCCCTGAACACAGAGCCAGGAGTCAGCCCTGAGCATAGCCAGGTGCGGCAAAGAACAAAACACCGAAACAGAACACCCCCTCGACATCCCTTCACGGCTGCAGAGTATTACACTGCACGGGTGGGCCGCGCCTTCCTTTCCTGTCCCTCGTGGGAGATACGCATTTGGGTTATTGGCACATCCCCCTCTTCCCTTCCCTGTGGTTGTGTTTGCGGTAACTGAGGGTCGAGTGCATGGCTGCCATGCTCCCCAGAGGTCACACACGCTGGTCGTGGTACTCCGGAGACCACCCACTAGAGAGAACCCTGCAGATCAGAGCAGCTGGGCCCACACCAGGGATGGAGCTCGCAGCCTCACTCTGGCGAGGCCGGGAGGTACTCGGCTGACCCCTGAGGGTGTCTTGGCTCCCATGACACCGATGGCTGTGAGGAACCGTGCTTCTCGTGTATGGGGTCTTGGCTTTGATTCCCTGACTACCTCCCCAACCTTCCCCTCCACACACACCAAATAAAATGCCAAAAAAAACCCATGTTGCTGCTATGTATGAACAAGGCAGAATCTTGTACGGCAGGGCCTGGCAAGCTCCCTGTGGCGTATTCGATATGCCAAAAATAGTAACAAGAATGGGCCTCATTCCCCTGACCCTGAACTCGACAGGGACTAATGAGACGTTACTGGTGCCCGCTCGAGCAAATCGACAAGCAATGGGACGACAGTGATGTACGAACAAGTTTTGTGTGGACTTATGTCTTCAAACATACTTATGTTTTGGGGCGTATACCCTCAGCTGGGCTGGAGCGATAGCACAGCGGCTGGGCGTTCGCCTTTCACGCGGCCGACCCGAGTTCGATTCCTCCTCCTCTCTCGGAGAGCCCGGCAAGATACTGAGAGTATGGAGCCCGCATGGCAGAGCCTGGCAAGCTACCCATGCGTATTGGATATGCCAAAAACAGTAACAATAAGTCTCTCAATGGTGCCCGCTCGAACAAATCGATGAACAACGGGATGACAGTGACAGCGACCCTCAGCTGTCGGCTGTCCAAGGTGTGTGGTGACTTAGGTTTTGGAGGCGTTCCCAGACTTTTCCATAGCAGCCACACCATGTGTATCCCTCCAGCGGCACATAGAGGCTCTATCTCTGTTAGATGATGAGAACACAGAGGTTCAGAGAGGCTTGGTAACGTCCACACAGTCACACAGCTGGAGGCAGAAACCGGCGCCTTAATCCAATCAAGTCATCCCTAGCTTTGGGGGCTGTTCTGTTATTCTCCCTGCATTTGTTTCACTCATGACAGAATTTTGGTTTTTGGTCACACAGGGGGTGCTCAGCAGGCCAGGCAGGTCACATCCTGTGGTCCTTGGGATGGTGTGGTACCCGGTCTCGGGGGTCTCCTGCATGCAGAGCACGCGCTCAGCCCTTGGCGCCATCATCCTGGTCCCTTCCCAGGGGATCCGTATTATCCTGCTGTGTTCTGTGGTCACACAGTGGCCACGTGGCTTGACCAACTCCCTGTGTGTGAGGATTGTGGCGGGCGGGTTCTGAGCGGGAGGCTGAAGCCCTGGTCCTTCCCGCCATCCTTCCCTCCCCTCGGCTGCCGTGACTGGGTGCGGTGTTGGGCGGTGGGGGGGGCACTTCTTTCCTTGTGGGCCCCCACAGTGCTCACTAAGCAGGGATCCAACTCTCAGCCACCCTGCTCACGCCTCTTTTTAGTTTCTGTGCTCCTGTGTGTGGGGGGGTGTCTCACCTTTCCTGCTGTTCTGCGCATGCCCCAGACAGCCTCGTGTGCTAGAGCCTCCATGGCCGGCCCTGGTGGTCTGGAGGGGCTTCCACAGTCAAACCCGGCTGTGCTGGGGCTTCCAAGGCGGGACCTGGTGGTGCTGGGGGGGCTCTAAGCAGTACCCGACGGTGCCCAGGGGACATATGGTGCCAGAGACTGTGTGCCCTAACTCCTGGGCTACCTCTTTGGCCCTACAGGGTCTTAAACTCCTTTCCCTTTGTTGTCGCTTTTTTTTTCTTTTTGGGTCACACCTGGTGATGCCTAGGAGCTACTCCTGGCTCTGCACTCAGGAATTACTCCTGGCGGTGCTCGGGGGACCATATGGGATGCTGGGAATCGAACCCGGGTCGGCCGCGTGCAAGGCAAACGCCCTCCCCTCTGTGCTATCGCTCCAGCCCCTGTTGTCGCCATGTCCAAGGTCACACCTCTGGTTGTGGCATTCACACATCCTTTAGTGCCCCTGGGATGACTGTTGGCCTTGTGGTGTGGGGGGTGGGGGGGTGGGAATTGTACTCCCCAACCCCCACTCTCAGGGGCTTCACCACTGAGCCGTAGGGCCCTAACTGTGATTTTTGCCTCAGGTCCTCCAAGATCCACATAGTCCATGACTCCAGTACCTGGTCGAAAACAGGAGATGGACGTTGCTACCGTGCTCTTAGCCATGCTGGGATGGCACGAGACGTTTGGCTTGTCTCCTTTGTCCCCCTTTGGGGGTGTCAGGGGAGACCCACCGCCCCAGCAATGCTTAGGGGGTCTGGGGGCTGCTCCCGGAGACACTTGGCCTGCCAGGCCCGTGCACTGTGCTGGGGCCTGTCAGAGCCACCTGGCGATGCTCGGCAGGTCACGAGGTGCCAGGGACAGAATCCGGGTCAACCACCGTCCCCGTGGCAGGGCCCTCCTTCATCCGTTTTATTATTATAATTATTTGGGGGTGGCTGGACTGCATCCAGGGGGGCTCAGGGCTAACTCCCGGCTCTGCACTTGTGGTGCAGGGGATCGAACCCGTATCAGCCACATGCAAGGCAAGGGCCCTCCTCACTGTCCTTTGTCACTGGAGTGGGGATGGCGTTTGGCTTTTCACTTTCCTGATCCTGATACTTTGGAAGAATCCCGTCAGTGGCTTTGTAGTTCGGACTGCAGTTTGGGTCTGTGCTGCCCTCAGAACATGCACTTCGTTTAGGCCATTCTGAGCACTTTCTGGAGTGCTGGGTTGACAGTGACCCTTTGTTCAGGGAGGTCACTCGGGTTTCTCTCCGTAGTGGAAAAGCATGTGGTGGAGAGAGACTTGGTGAACACCCTGTGTCCCGTTAATATTCGCACTGAGGAAGTCCTCGGAGCACGAGGCAGCTGTTTCTCCTCATTGGTTGATTCCGAGGGGCCCACAGTGGCTCTATGGATTCCAGGGTTCACACTGCACAGTAGGCGCCTGCCCGTCTGCTCCCACTGGGAAGCATTCCCGGTGGTCACCCTGGAGGAGGAGCCTGGGGAGGGAGCAGCTTTACCTCCAGGCTGTCTCCCTGGGGCATGTTGGTGGTTTGTGAGATTGCTCCCTGGATTTGGATGGGAGCATTTCACATCTGTTCCACTTACTACACTGATCTCGTGAAAAACCGGACTTCTCTGGGCTGTGGAGACCCCAGGGCCCTGGCACGTGCCACTATGATCCCTGGGCCCCTGCTCTGCAGGGTCTCAGCAGTGCCGTATGCTCAGACCCTAACATAGAACCATTGTGCAGCTCCCCCCGTACAAGATAACCCTTTCCCTTTCCTCTCCCTCCCCCTCTCCAACGTGGGCTTCATTCATTATTTTCACTTCGCATTTTGTTGCTGAAATAATGCGGATCTCAGAGCCCCTCAGGATTGTGTCCCAGGAGGGCTTTGGGCCTGTCCTTCCTTGGTGCTGGCCCTGAACTCTCCTGCCCCCTTGGGTCACTGGCGGTGGACAGAGTGTTTACACTCTAACAGGAATGCTGTTACAGCAGCGTTCTTCGAGACCTCAGCATCCCCTCCCTGTCCCCGTAACCTCCTGTCCCAGTTCTGCAGTCGCCCGGCAGCCCTGCCTCTGTTCACCAGGGCCCGGCCCCTGCCCTGGTTTCTCTAGAGCCCCCACAGGAGTGGGATCACCAGCACGTCCCCTCTAACTTCTGTTTTTTATTTTTATATTTATTTATTTATTCTTTTTGGGTCACACCCAGAGATGCTCAGGGGTTACTCCTGGCTCTGCACTCAGAAATTACTCCTGGCAGTGCTCGGGAGACCATATGGGGTGCTGGGAATTGAACCCGGGTCGGCCGCGTGCAAGGCAAACGCCCTACCCACCGTGATATCGCTCCAGCCCCCTGTTTTTTATTATTGAGCCACACCCGGCTGTGCTCAGGGCTGACTCCTGGCTCTGCCCTCAGGGCTCACGCCTGGTGGGCTCAGAGGATGTCTGGGATCAAACCCGTGTGCAAGGGCAGCCCCCTGCCCGCGGGACTATGACTGCGGCCCTTCTTTTGTTCTCTCAGAGTGTGTGGTGCTGGGGAATGAACCCATGAAAGCCAAGTGGTTCCCCGCCGACCTACCCTGCGGCTCACCTCACTCACGGGCTGGGGCTTTTCTGTTTTTCGGTTCCAAAGCGGTTCTACTTGGATCCAATTTCTGAGTTCAGTCCCTCTTTCCTGCTGGGCTTCAGGTGGCCACCAGGTGGCGCCTTAGAGTCCACGGCGGGCCCAGGTGAGGGTTAGGGGGACCAGCTGGTCTCCCCGGGAGAAATATGACAGAACAATAAACATGTTAGTTTAAATGAATAAATTGTTTGTTTATGGCTTTGTAACTGACCACCCTCCGTGGCGCTCAGGCTCACTCCTGGCAGAACCATATGTGGTTCCTAGCATGAGATGGGTTGACTGAGCAAGTTAAATGCCTTAACCCCTAACCTGTCCCTCTAGCCCGGAAAATGTCTATTTTAAAGTAGATTAAAACAAATTTAACCCACTAGGGTGTATTGTTACTTAAGTGATATTGGGATGGGAACAAAATGTTATATTCTCATAAGGAGGGGAAAAGAGGGCTGGAGAGACAGGGTAGCGGGAAGGTGCGGGCTTGCATGCAGCCAGCCCCGCTTCTATCTCCACATCACTGGGCTCCACCAGGAGCGACCCCCGAGCACAGAGCCAGGAGCAAGCCCTGAGCACAGCTGAGTGTGACCAACAACCCCCCCCCCGCACCGCCCCGCAAAAAAAAAAAGATATGGAAAAATGCTCAGATATAAAACATCGTCCAGGATTGTTAACAATAATAGACACCATCTCTGTTTGTCAGTGAAAAGAGCCGAGTGCAGGACACTGTGTGCATGTAGCGTCACTCTGTTACAAAGAGGACATTTCTCTTTGGTTTGTTTTTGAGCCGTGCTGAGCGATGCTCAGGGGTTACTCCTGGCTCTGCACTTAGGAATTACTCCTGGAACTGCATGGGGGATTATATGGGATCAAAACCAGGTTGGCTGCATGCAAGGCAAATGTCCTGCTCCTGTACTGTATATTCAGGAAGAATATATTCCTTTTTTTTGGGGGGGGGTTCACACCCGGTGATGCTCAGGGGTTACTCCTGGCTCTGCACTCAGGAATCAATCCTGGCGGTGGTTGGGTGGCCATATGGGATGCCAGGGATTGAACTCAGGTCAGCCGTATGCAAGGCAAACGCCCTACCCGCTGTACATTGCTCTGGCCTCCAGAAGATGATATTTGTGAGTCCCCATGGCCTAGGCAAAGACTCCGCTGACTCGAGCTGCCTTTGGGAGAAGACATGGGTGACAGCAGTCCTAACTCTTTCCTGTTCCTGTCAGTCCCGGTCCATGTATTACCCATCACTGTGTCACTGTATCACTGCCATCCTGTTGTTCATCGATTTGCTCGAGGAGGCGCCAATAACATCTCCATTCGTCCTAGCCCTGAGATTTTAGCAGCCTCTCTTTACTCGTCCTTCCCAATGGTGCTGCATTGGAGGCTCTTTCAGGGTCAGAGGAATGAGACCCATCATTGTTACTGTTTTTGGCACATCGAATATCCACAGGGAGCTTGACAGGCTCTGCTGTGCGGGCAGGATGCTCTCGATAGCTTGCCAGATTCTTTGAGAGGGAGAACTAGACAAAAAGAGGTTGCATTGTGGCTGCACACTTCTGGGAGCTTTGTTTTATAGTCTCTGAATGTTGGCCGTTGATGGGATTACACGGCTGCCAGGGCAGTTTGTGGGTGTGACCGCCTAGCTACTGGAAAATGGGGGATCTGGGTGGAAGATGCCCAGTCCCGATCCGAGCAGGCTTGGAGATCTCAGCCCTGGGTCCCGCACACCTATTATCTATGAAAAATGAAATTCAATTTTTTGGGGTGGGTGGCGGGCACACTATACAGTGCTCACACCCTCCTCCCAGCTCTGTGCTCAGGAACCACTCCTAGCAGGGCTCAGGGGACCATATGGAATGCTGGGGATCAAAGCCAGGTGGGAGGCATGCCAGACAAATGCTTTATCCTCTGTCTTATTACTCTGGCCCCTGAAATTCCTTCCTTAGGGAGTGGACAGGACCTCACCAACCATTCCCGTGGTTCATAATCCACACCCAGAACTCTGCCTTTCTCCCCGGGGCCTCACGGGGCTGCTGAGTCCGGCCTGCATCTCTGTCCTCATGGACGTCCCCTGTGGCCAGCACACCTGACTTCACACCACCGAGCACCCCCGTATGTGCACGCTCAACAGCGCGTGCACACGCGTGTGTCTGCCTGTGCCCTTGACTCCCCTTCTACCCCCCATCCCCCTCGCCTGTGCCCTGTGTGTGCACACCTGGGTGAATGCCCCCAATTACAAGGCGAAACAGGTTAAAAGTATCCCGTTCAAAGGCACTGAGGGGGCCTAATTAGAGGTGACTGTCAAACTCTAATTAGAGAGCCTCATTAGCTGCGAACAGGGAGGAGAAGGCAGGCCTTGGAGTACAAAGGCCTGGAGGACAAATGCATCCCCTCAGAGACCCGGAGAAAGGGGCTTAATTGCCCTCTGACAAACTGGCACTGAGGGTCGGGTCAGGGGAGGGGGCCGCTCCCCACCCTCGGGCGGCCTTTGTGGCAGCCGCTGGCGGTGGCTGCTGCCTCCCAGGCCTCTTCCCCTCTCCTCTGGGGGCTCCCCCCATCGCACCCCATCACATGCGCTCTCATGGGTGTGGTCCGTCTAAGGGGAAGGAGGCTGCCCTATGCCCAGCCAGGTGCCCTGCAAGTCACCCGCACACACAGGAGCAGGTGATGGTCTCGCATGTTCCTCTTCACACATGCGAACACACACAGGAGCCCGAGCAGGAGAGGAAGTGCCATGGGAACTGCCACCGGGTCACTAGACATCACGAAGGGTCCCCGGCCAGCCAGAAGGGCAGAAGGCGCAGTCCCCATCATCCGCGCCTCCCCGCTGTAGCGTGCTCACGACTGGGGGCCCAGGGGAGACCAGACTCAGCAGCTCTGCCCCCCTGACTGGGGAGCCATGGAGGGGGAAGGCACCGTGACGCTCTCCCGGGGTGGGGGGGCGGGCACTGGTGAGCACTGGCAGTGTGGTGGGCACCTTCACAGTGCCCCCACGCCCCCTTAGAGCTGAGGAAGGGTCCGCATCCCCCAAACTGAGAATGAGGAGGGGAGCGGCTCTAGACTCCCAGCAGGCAGGGGAATGGCATTGGGGCTCGGTGGCCGTGTGACACCTTTGAATTTGATGCAAATGTTTCCGGGTCACTGGTGTTATACCAGATGCTGTGCTGGAACGCCGGACCAGAGTTATATCCCCATGAGGGGACGAGGTGCACAGTCGGGCTGGGTGGGCACGTGAGGGGTGATGCCAGACCTCAGGGTGCACAGGTACCCATGGCCCCGCTGGGCAACCGGGGAGATCGAACGAGCTGCTCTAGCTCTTCCCACTCTCCGCAGTGGCCAGGCAGGCTGAGTCCCAGGAGGGGCTCCACACGGCTTCCTTCCTTCTATTCTGCCCCCCAAGACCCGAGAGCCAGGGACCCCCGGTGCGGCGCTCTGATGGGCAGTGAGGAGAGGAAGTGCATTCGGCCGACTTCAGGGCGAGTGCATGGCCAGCTGTGGCCCGCTGACGGCTGGGACAGGAAGGTGCCCAGGAAAGGACATAGAATTCAGCCCGGTTGGAGTACGCGTGAGGAAAGCCCATCCAGGGGGGACATGTAGGATGTTATGGATTCTTTGCAGTCAGCGCCAAGCAGTGCTCAGGGACCCCGGGTCTCTCCTGGTGATATTCAGACCACTGGCTACACTGTGGAGTGCTGGGGACCAGCTCAGGGCCTCTGCCGGTGCGCTCTCTCCCTGGCCCGTGGCTGGGCGACAGCCAGAGAAGGGGAGGGAGGGGGCTGGGTCAGTCAGGGCCTCTCTTCTTCCTTGGCACTTATCCATGGAGCATCTAGCCCCCCCCGTGCGCACAGCCTCATGACCATCTAGCCTTGTGCGCACAGCCTCACGGCAGGCACAGGGGCAGAGGCCATTGCCCCCCACTCCCAGGCTCAACTACTGATGCTGAGAAATCAGCACTAGATGCCAGAGCAATAGCACCGCAGGGAGGGTGCTTGCCTGGCACGTGGCTGACCCGAGTACAATTCCTGGCATCCCGTAGAGTTCTCCGAGCACCACCAGGAGTGATGCCTGAGTTTCAAGCCCTGAGCATCGCTGGGTGTGACCCAAGCACCAGAGAACATGAGAAATGCAGGGCTGAGGAAGAAGACAACGGGCAGAGCGCTCGTCTTGCAGGTTCCCAGATTTGGTCCCTGAGCGTCACCAGGAGGGAACCCTGAGCACAGAGCCTGGAGTAAGTCTGAGCACTGCTGGGCTTGGCCCCAGAACAACAAAACCCCCCAACCAGGAAACAAGCAGCTTGGGCTACTCCTGCAGGCGAGTGTCACTCCAGCTGTCAAAGGGTCCTGACTGGGAGGGCCGGAGCAATAGTCCAGCGGGGAGGGCGTTTGCCTTGCACGTGGCCAACTGGGGTTCGATCCTCGGCATCCCCTATGGTCCCCCGAGTACCACCAGGAGTGATTCCTGAGTGCAGAGTCAGGGGTAACTTCTGAGCATCACCAGGTATGGCCCCCTAGACACCCCCCGCCATAAAAGGGTCCTAACTGCCCTGATCTTACTGGCCTGAGGTGGGGATCAGTGGGCCAAGTGGATGCAGCAGAGACAGAAGTGGAAGGGAACCCGCTGAGGGTGGTGCTCCCCAGGAGGTGTGAGTGCTCATGGGTGCCCCTCTGCCCGTGTCTACACACAGGGAGAAGTTCTTGGGAGGCAGGTGTGTGCCAGCCCGTCCCTCACAGCTGCACGCTTCCAGGTCTCCCGTCCTCCCAGACAGAGCAGTGTCACCCCAGAGTGCTCTTGATAAGATGACACCTCCACCCCCGCCCGTCCACCTCCAGGACGCTGACTCCGCTTCCCCAGAGTGTGTGAGAGTTTGAGTCCCAGAGACTTCGGCCTGCAGGGAATTAAAGCTTCCCCGGGTGGAACGAGATTATGTCCCCAACCAAGTGAGGGAGGCAGGGAGATGACATCCGCCTCTTCCCCCAGCAAACCTTGGCTCGTCTGGTCCCTGCAAAGCAGAAGAGCTGGGCTGGAGGGGGTAGGGCATTTGCCTTGCACACGGCTGGCCCAGGTTCAATTCCCAGCATCCCATATGGTCCCCTGAGCACCGCCAGGGGTAATTCCTGAGTGCATGAGCCAGGAGTAACCCCTGTGCATCGCCGGGTGTGACCCAAAAAGGAAAAGCAAAACAAACAAACAAACAAACAAAAACGCAGCAGAAGAGCTTTGGAGACAGCCTCTTCCCAACTCACGTAGGGGTGAAAAATTACCAGGAAGAAGCCAGTTAGCGTCTTCTCACATCGCTGGGTTTGACCCAAAAACCAGAGAGAGAGAGATATGGGTGGGGGGGAGAAAGGGAGGGAGAGAGGAAATGAGGGGGGCAGAGGGAGAGAGAGAGGGGAGAGACAGAGACAAAGACATAGAGAGAGGGGGAGAGAGGGAGAGGGAGAGGAAGAGAAAGGGACTGAGACAGAAATAGAAAGAGAGAGAAGAAGAAGAGAGAGAGAAGGGAGAGAGAGGGAGCGAGAAGGAAAAGGGAGAGAGAAGAGGGGGAGAGACATAGATAAGAGGGGTAGTGAGGGAGAGAGAGGAAGAGAGAGATAGAGATGGAGTGAGAGAGAAGAAGAAGAAGAAGAAGAAGAAGAAGAAGAAGAAGAAGAAGAAGAAGAAGAAGAAGAAGAAGAAGAAGAAGGAGGAGGAGGAGGAGGAGGAGGAGGAGGAGGAGGAGGAGGAGGAGGAGGAGGAAGAGGAGGAGGAAGAGGAGGAGGAGGAGAAAGAAGAAAGAAGGAGGAGGAGGAGGAGGAGGACGAGGAGGAGAGTGCGCCATGTTGTGGTCCTAGTGATTGCTTAGTTCTCTGCTGGGAGCAGGGGGTCCCTGAATGCAGAGTCCTGCAGAGGGAGATGTTGAAGAAAGACCAGCAGCCTCTGGGGACCTGTGGTCTGAACGGGAAGAAGGACAAAGGTGAGTTGTGTCTCCGGGTGAGGCAAATGCCAGCCTGAGTCCACATCCCAAGCCCCTGCCAGCACCCCTGAACTCGGGTTCTTGTCTTGGATGAAGACAGAAGTTCTCCGCATCGCCGCTGCTTCTCTTCTCGCTTCGCCCCCGTGGGCAAGGCCCTTCCCGTCCTCACTATAGTAAAGCGGGATGCCCAGCCCGACGCCCAGTGGTATGGTTAGAGGTCCTCAGGGCCGGGAGGTCAGAGACACAAACCTGGAGGTGGAGTCTGGAGGCAGAGGTCGCAGCCCACACACCTGCACAGTGCAGTCAGACGGGGGAGGCTGGGCTGGGCAGGGACGCACGGAGACACAGGGCTGAGCAGGGAAGCCTCTCTAGTTCTGTGCTTGCCAGATTGGACCCCCACAGGTGGTGCCACCATTTCTCATCCCTGAGAAGTCCTTAGTGGCACGGAAGCTGCACAGGTGGGAGCTGGGAACCTGGAGGGACTGTGACTTGGACCCTGAGCCCCTGGGACTCTGAGCCAACGGCCTGCCTTCCTCTACCTCAGTTTTTTGACCTGTGTTATGGGTGAGGTGGCAGGGCCCATTTCAAGGACTTACCAGGGCCCAGCTCAGGCGAGGGACAGCCAAACCCAAACCTGTCTTAATGGTGGCAATAGCTCTCACTGCCTGGGTTTGGGTGCTGCCCAGCTTTATACCCTGTCTCTCACTGTATAATTTTTTTAACTTTCTTTTTCTTTTTGGGTCACACCCGGCAATGCACAGGGCTCACTCCTGGCTCTACACTCAGGAATTAAACCTGGCAGTGCTCAGGGGACCATATGGGGATGCTGGGAATCGAACCCGGGTCGGCCGCGTGCAAGGCAAACGCCCTACCGCTGTGCTATCGCTCCAGCCCCACTCACTGTATAATTTTTAACAATAGTTATCTCCATTTTAGGATAAGATACTGAGAGTAAAAGGAGTTAAATTTGCATAGTCTTTTTTTTTTCAATTTACATGAGCTTCTTTTTTTTTTTTTTTTTGGCTTTTTGTGTTACATCTGGCGATGCTCAAGGGTTACTCCTGGCTCTGCACTCAGAAATTACTCCTGGCAATGCTCAGGGGGACCTTACGGGATGATAGGGATTGAATCTGGATTGGCTGCATCCAAGGCAAACACCCTAGCCACTGGCCTATTGCTCTGGCCTCTCTGGTTTTTTTGTTTGTTTGTTTGTTTGTTTTTTCAAGTACAACATATGCGTTCCTTAATTTACTACAGTGCTGCCAGCATTTATGAATTTATAGACAAGGAGTTCTGGGAAGTCTCTTCTCTAAGAGGAAGTTCTTCTAGGGTTTGTTTCTCGGAAGAGACCCGCTTGACCACGCACGGCCTACTTGGTGCAAAAGAGGCAGAATCTAAAGCTGGACGGTGCCTTTTGCGCCTCTGCAGAGTCTTTGACACCTGATGACGCACCTTCTGCACATCTGGATTGTGACTGTCCGCCAGTGGTGACGCCGCGTTTCTTTTCTTGTACAATCCTCCACACAACGGTAAAGGCGGGCATTCTGACCCCGTCTCACAAATGGGGGACGCTGGGAAGGAGACCTGCCGACATTCCATGCTGACCAGACTGTGACCCGTGTCCCCTGGCCACCGTGCCTTGCCGGGCGCTGCCTCAGAACTTGGTCACTGGCCCGGGAAGCTGCCTCTGCATTCTTGACACGCGGCTTTCCCAAGCAAGGGGGAGCAGAGTTAGCAGAGACATGTCCTGAAGCAGAGAGCCTAAATGCCAGGAGGGCGGATGTCAGTGGGGACGCCAGACTTCGGTGCCCCTGGAGACAGGGGACATTCATGCAGGAACCGAGGGGAGCAGCCGGCCCTGACTGCCTCCACCCAGCACCCAGCACAACTCTCAGCAGAGACAATGTCCTTTGTCGTCCCCCTCTGTTTCCTTCCCTCCTGGGCTGTGCATGTTTATTGCATTGCATAGAGGACTGGGAATTCAGGCCTGACAACTCTTCTCTCTGGCGAGCTCCTCCAAGCTTATCTGTGCTGAGCTGCCAAATTACCTAAACGGAGGTGGGCGGGGGGGGGGTGGGGGCAAGCCCTCAGGATGGGTTGGGGGGGCTGGAGGATCAGCTGTCCCCTCTCTCCCCCAGCAGAGCCGCCCCAAGGCCACCGGGAAGGCCCAGCACTTCCCACCACTGGGTAGCCGCTCCATTTCCCTGCAATATTAATAATTATGACATTAGAAGGGTGATCTGATGCAATTCCGCCTCTCGGTGCAGGCTGGCGGCTGCATATCAATGGTCTGATTAGGCAAATGAAATCAGATTGGCACTGTTAGGAAATATTTACATGGCCAGAATGCATATGCTCCAATCTCATTGTTCCCATTATTAAGCCATTTTATAATCTCATAACATTTAGACTCACACTTTGCATTTCTAATTAACTGGAGGAGGGACTTCGCTGGGAATTAATTGCAACTTGTGCATTCTTATACACACAAACTCGTCGAGAAACAAACTCTGCCTGGCAATCATGCAATTCACCCCCAAGCTGGACGCTGGGCTGATTCTGCTCTAACCCATCCTTGGCGTGAGCTCGGGACGTTGTGGGCCCTCTTTAAAAGTTGGCTATGAATCACACGCAGAAACAGTCTGCATGCAAGGGTCCCTGGAGGGGGACTGGGTCCCACCTGCGTAGCCTGCCACAAAAAATGGTTTGAGGGGCCATGGCTCCTCAGCCTTTGGGTTTTGTGGATCAATAACTTCACCCCAATAGTACTAATACTAGAGCTGGGAGTATAGCTGCATAACTGTTCTGTTGTGCTGGCAGCTGGTGTGTGTGTGTGTGGGGGGGCTTTGTTTCTAGTCCCTTCCACGAGAAAGGTGCATTTCTCAGTTTGGAAGAGGGTTATTCAGCATTTGAAACGCTAACCAGAAGCTCACACCCTGACACCCTGAGGCCTTGTCCAAGCTTTAATGATCCACACCAGAGTTTCATTCACCAAGAAGGGCAACCACTGGGGGCTGGAGCAATAGCACAGCAGGTAGGGCATTTGCCTTGCATGCAGCAGACCCGGGTTCGATTCCCAGATTCCCATATGGTCCCCTGAGCACCGCAAGGAGTAATTCCTGAGTGCAAGGCCAGGAGTAACCCCTGAGCATCGCCGGGTATGACACAAAAAGCCAAAAAAAAAAAAAAAGAGTGATGCCAATTGGCTGAAGTGTTGATCAGGCGCTTCATCCCTGGGTGGCCTGTTGTAAGCCCGCGTGGCAGCCTTGGAAACAGTGTCCAGGCCTAGACTCTTGCTTATGTGTTTGCAGGAAGTTCACTCAGGCTCCAGCTGCCTGGTTCTAGTTAAACGGTGATCTGACTGGACCAAATGGTGAAGTTGCGGGAAGATTTATTTCCATTCTCAGCTACCGAAGGGAAGTAACCATGGTTAAGGCTATTGGAAACATGGCAGAGACTCTCTGCTTTTCCATCTGAAGAACTAATTTGTTGTTGTTGTTTTTGTTTTGGGGCCACACCTGGTGACACTCAGCACTTATTTCTGGCTCTGCACTCTGGGATCACTCCTGATCAGTCTTGGGGGACCAGACGGGGTGCTGGAAATTGAACCCTGATCAGCTGCATTCAAGGCAAGTGCTTTACCCGCTGTACTCCCTCTCTCTCCCTCTCTCTCTCTCTCTCTCTCTCCCCCAGACCCCTCATCTCAGAAACTTTAAATTTTGTTAAGTCCTAATTTAACTAATTTAAACAACTTTTAAAATTAAATTTCATTAGTTTTTGTTTGGACTGGAGCAATAGCACAGTGGCTAGGGCATTTGCCTTGCATGTGGCCGACCAGGGTCCCTCTCGGAGAGCCCGGAAAGCTACCGAGAGTATCCCACCTGCATGGCAGAGCCTAGCAAGCTACCTGTGGCGTATTTGATATGCCAAAAACAGTGACGAGGATGTGAGGGCGATCTGGCTGCGACATCTGTCACCCCATTGATCGCCAGGGTTGATTCGGTTGATCTGGCTGGCTAGGCGGGTGTCCCCTCCCTCCCTCACCGCTCCGTGTGCGTCCCTCCCGAAGCGAAGAGGATGGCCTTCCTCGAATAGAGACAGACCGGTCTTCGGTCGAGGGTATACGAGTAGCTGCACTCCCCTGCTAGAACCTCCAAACAAGCTCTCAAAAACAGTGACGACAAGTCTCACAATGAAGACGTTACTGGTGCCCGCTCGAGCAAATTGATGAACAACGGCATGACAGTGCTACAGTGGTACAGTTTTTGTCTCTTTTTGTTTTGTTTTGTTTGGGGGCCACACTTGGAAATGCTCGGGGGTTACTTCTGCCTCTGTCCTCAAGGAATTCCTCCTGCAGCACTCAGGGGACCAGGTAGGGGACTTAACCACATGCAAGGCAAACGCCCTACCTGCTGTACTATTGATCCCCCAAAAGGGGAAGCATTACAGTGTAAGTACTTTTATTTAAATAAATCTGCTTAGAGAATTGTGAGGATGGGGAGAAAGAGACAGAAAGGGGGGGGGGAGAGAGAGAGAGAGAGAGAGAGAGAGAGAGAGAGAAATGAAAAATGAAGTGGAAGGGACAGAGAGAGACAGAGACTTAGAGACTGAGAGATGTTTAAGAGAGAATATGGGCTTCTCCAGAATGGAAAAAGCCAAAAGTGTGTTTGTAAACCCTGACATTTAACATTAATACCATTTCATAGAAGAAAATCACTGTATCACTGTCACTGTTAACCCATTGTTCATTGATTTGCTCAAGCGGGCACCTTAACATCTTCATTGTGAAATTTGTTACTGTTTTTGGCATAGCAAATATGCCACGGTAGCTTGCCAGGCTCTGCTGTGCAGGCGAAATACTCTTGGTAGCTTGCCAGGCTCTCTGAGAGGGACAGAGGAATCACACTCAGGTCAATAGAAGAAAATATATTTTTTTTTCCATTTTGGGTCACACCTGGCAATGCACAGGGGTTACTCCTGGCTTTGCACTCAGGAATTACTCCTGGCGGTGCTCAGGGGACCATATGGGATGCTGGGAATCAAACCCGGGTGGGCTGCGTGCAAGGCAAACGACCTACCGCTGTGCTCCAGCCCAGTTTTTCTTTCTTTCTTTCTTTTTTTTAAAAGAAAAGATTCTTCAGGGCTGGAGCAAGAGCACAGCGGGTAGGGCATTTGCCTTACCCGCAGCCAACCTGAGTTCTATTCCTAGCATCCCATATGGTCCTCCAGCACCGCCAGGAGTAATTCCTGAGTGCAAACCCAGGAGTAACTCATAGGCATCGCCAAATGTGACCCAAAAAGAAAAAAAAAGAAAAAAAGAAAGAAGATACTCTAATACTGGGAAAGAAGGAAGGGAGGAACTTACTCTTTCATGCTTTCACAGATATTTATAAAGTGCCATAGAGACAGGTAGCTACACTGGAAATGAGGGGAAACTCCAGAGACTGTTGGCATCAGCGCTTCCGGTGCACTGGGCTGAAGTCTAGGAAGTTTCTGGGCATCCTCACTCAGTCCTAGCACCTGCTTGTGGCACACACGGCACTTGGTCAGTATGGGTATGGGTCTAGAACGTTGCTTCCAGGGGCTGAATGGGAGGAGTGAGGCGAGAAGGACATTTTGACATTGCCCAGGAGTCTCTCGGGGCGGGTCCATGTTCCATCCGACAGACGGAAGGAGACCCAGTGCCCGGCTGCGTGGCTGTGGGAAGGTGCTTTAGAGAGGGGCACTTCTGGGGCTGCAGCCATCCTACAGTGGGTAGCGTGCTTGTCTTGCTGAGGCTGTCCTGGGCTCTATCCCTGGCACCCCATATGTCCCCACCTCACCCCCTGAACTCGCCAGGAATGATCTCTGAGCCCAGAGCCAGGAGTAAGCCCTGAGCGTGGCTGGGTGTGGCCCCAAGGCCAGGAAAAGAGGAAACTTCTATGGGACAGGGCTCTTTACGGGCCACTCGTCCTCATCTGTGGCCTTCAGGAGCTGTCCTTGCCCCCTCCCCCAAGGGCTTCCACAGAGAACATGCATCCCTACCAGCCCTTGTTCTGTCCCGCCATCCAAATGCTGCTCCTGAAGACATTCTCCTGGGAAGCCTCCCTCTTACGGCCTGAGTCGGGGGCATCCCCAAGTGTAACCCTAACAACTCTCGTGCCATTTTTTCTTTTCTTTTTTGGTCACACCCAGTGATGCACAGGGGTTACTCCTGGTTCTACACTCAGGAATTACTCCTGGAGGTGCTCAGGGGACCATATGGGATGCTGGAAATTGAACACGGGTCGGCCGCGTGCAAGGCAAACGCCCTACCCGCTGTGCTATCGCTCCAGCCTCTCGTGCCATTTTCTTTATAAAAAATTTTATTTTATTTTCAGTTATTTAGTTTTGGGGGAGCCACACCCAGGGGTGCACAGGGCTTACTCCTGCCTCTGCTCAGGAATTGCTCCAGGTGGTACTCAGGAAACCGTAGGTGGTGCCAAGGATCCAACCCTGGTGGGTCACCTGCCAGGCAAAGCCCCCTACTGGCTGCCGTGCAATCACTCCGGCATTTTATTCCATCTTCTTCATCCACAGGGAATGCGTTCTTAACCACTCACACTTTTCCCACCAAACTGGACAGGGGCGGGGGACTTGGTGGCAAAACAAAACTAGCCAGACTTCACCTGGAGGAATATCTTGTGTGACAGCCCATCCAAACTCAGTTCCCCAAGGGCCACAGCGGTCTCTGGCTGGACTGCACCCGGAGTGCGTGAGCCCCAAATCTAGGGCCCCCCGAGATCTGCAGACATTGCTGAGTGCCCTGCCAAGCATGAGGGCACTGTGCAAGCCCTCATGTATGACCTCAGGAGAGCTGAAAAAAAAATCAGATGGACTACATGAGCACACAGCCACGCATGTGCAGGTCCCATCATTGCCATGCTGGCCAGTGATAACAGGGGAGGGGAGAGTGCTCAGAGGGCTGCACTCGGGCTCTGCATTGAAGAAACCCAGGTTCAATTTCTGGCATGTGCCTGGACCCCCCACACCACTGAGAGGGACCCCTGAACATCACCAGGAGTCCCAAGGCTGCAGCAAATCCCCAGAGCTTTTTGTTTGGCATTGAAAAGTCAGCATCACTGTTAATACTGTCAACCCATTGCTCATAGATTTGCTTGAGCAGGCACCAGTAATGTCTCCATTGTGAGACTTGTTGTTACTGTTTTTTGGCATATCAAATATGCCACAGGTAGCTGGCCAGGCTCTGCCGTGTGGGCGGGATACTCTCAGTAGCTTGCCGGGCTCTCCGAGAGGGGCGGAGGAATTGAACCCAGGTTGGCCGCGTGCAAGGCAAAGGCCCAACCCGCTGTGCTATCGCTCCAGCCCAACAGCATTGAGAAATGTGAAGTGATTTTGTGATGTGACACCTATTTCTGTTTTATTCTGTAGGCAATGGCTAGAAGTGAATTTGTGGTCCTCAACTCATACAAATGGGTGGCGGGGAGAGGAATCTCAGGAGATGTTTTTGGGATGGGAGATCACCCTTAGAATGGAGGCTTGTCACCAGCTCATCTTCAACCTTCACAACCAAGGTAAATCCGTAGAGAAAGCATTTCTCACACTGTCCAAAAATGTCAGGCCAGCCAACTAATAAGTGGGTCACTGTTTCAGGCAAGTATACACAGATGGTTCTCCGGATGTTACATTTATTTGGAAGCAAGGACCTGTTTAAAATTCAGAACTCTCTTCCCACCCAACCCAGTGAATCCACTTCTTTTTTTCTTTTTTTCCCTTTTGGATCACACCTAGCAATGCTCAGGGTTACTCCTGGCTCTGCACTCAGGAATTATTCCTGGTGGTGCTTGGTGGACCATGAGATGCCAGGGATTGAACCCAGGTCAGCCATGTGCAAGGCAAATGCCCTACCTGCTGTACTATCATTCCGCCCCCTGAATCTACTTCTTACCATTTATCTGCAGAACACAAAAACACTCCTTTAAAGAGGTCTATGCATGCCTATGGTCATCAAAATGCTTAGTGCAATAGCAGGGTATGAGAACAACCCAAATGTCTAATTGCAAATGAGTGAAGAAAGAAGTTGAGATGCATGGACACAGTGCAAGGTGATGCAAGGCACAGGAAAGAACAAAATCCAGTTTGCTGCCACTTGGAACTGGGAGGTTGTTGTGCTAAGTGAAGTGAGTCAGAGAGAGAAGGACAAGTACGGAGTGTCCTTACTCGATAGAACAGTAAGGCGAGGGGGGCTGGAGCGATAGCACAGCGGGTAGGGCATTTGCCTTTCATGCAGCCAACCCGGGTTCGATCCCCAGCATCCCATATGGTCCCCTGAGCATCGCCAGGGGTGATTCCTGAGTGCAGAGCCAGGAGTAACCCCTGTGCATCGCCGGGTGTGACCCAAAAAGCAATAAATAAATTTAAAAATAAAAATAAATAAAAAATTTAAAAAAAGAGCCAACAATAGTGCAAGAGTGAGAGCTAAACTACAGTAACCAAACTCACAAATGGGCCTGCCCAGACTGGGGCTTGGGGGTGGGTGGAGGGCTATGGGTGGAGGGCAAGTGGAGGTGGTTTTGAAGTTGGAACATTATACCCCTGAAAATCAACTGTGAATAACTGTAAATGGTGCTTTCATTTTTAATCTTTTTTTAAAGCACATGGGGCTGGAGCAATAGCACAGCGGGTATCACGTTTGCCTTACATGCGGCCAACCCGGGTTTGATTCCCAGCATCCCATATGGTCCCCTGAGCACTGCCAGGAGTAATTCCTGAGTGCAGAGCAAGGAGTAACCCCTGCATTTCTGGGTATGACCCCCCCCAAAAAAAAACTCACAAAAACCCCTCCTTTCCTCCTTATGGCTGTTAACGGTTGTAGTGATGACAGCATGTGTGTGTGGGGGAGGCGGGGGTGTCGCTTGTTTGCAATGCTGGCACATGCCTGGTTGCTGTGCATTGGATCACAAGTAACAGTGACCAGGGTCAACCTCCAGACTTCGCTTCTGCAAGGCAGTTCTCCTCCCTCTGAACTATTCTCCAGGTCCCAGGTTTGTTTGTTTGTTTGTTTGTTTGTTTGTTTTTCTTTTTCTTTTTGGGTCACACCTGTCGGTGCACAGGGGTTACTCCTGGCTCTGCACTCAGGAATTACTCCTGGCGGTGCTTAAGGGGCCATACGGGATGCTGGGAATTGAACCCGGGTCAGCCACGTGCAAGGCAAATGCCCTACTCGCTGTGCTATCGCTCCAGCCCTGGTTCCAGGTTTTTTCATGGCCTCAATGAAATTTTCCAGGACATACTTCTTTCTGCCCTCTGTGTCCATTTATATATAAATGGATGCGAGGTTTATTTTTATTTTTCTAACACACTAAATAGGCACAGCAGCAGACCAAAGCCGCGGGTAAATGAGGAGGATTAAATGAGAGGAGAGGCTTTTCATCACGTATCCCGAACAATCACTTCCCAGTTGCAGGACATTTCTGCGAAATGGGTGCGTAAGCTGCGTCCATTTTGCCAGCCTCTCAGGGAAGGAAAGCCTGCTGGCTTTTAAGACCCAGGCAGCAAACAAAAACACGGTCTTTATCCTCACACACTCAATCTGCACGTCGGGAAAGTGCAGGCCCTGACAGGAATTTCAATTATTTAATCAAAAAGAAAATGAAAGAGGTCTTAAGTGTTGTGATTCGAAGACAGCCTTTTCATAGACCAATCTAGCGGACGCTCACATTGAATATGAAGCAAAATGGGAAGGAAATTAAGGCAGCTTCGGCTTAAATCATGTGATTGCAAATAGTAAATTAGTTTCTCGATGTTTTCATTTAAGTGTTTAAGTGGAAGGTTTTATTCCTAATGTAGTGTAGTGACAGAGAAGAGAACCCTTGGCGCTGGCAGCCCCCGTCCGCGCTCCGGTGATGCATTTGCCCTGGGGAGGGCGAGGAAGGCAGAAAGCTAAGATGGAGAGAGAGAGAGAGAGAGAAGGGAGAAGCGAAGGCTCGGCCACGTTAAGGTGCTTTTGTTTCAAATTGCGCCCAAAGTAGGCTTTCACAGCACACTCATTAATCGAGCAGATGAGTAACGTCTGCGGAAAATGTACTAAGTGAAATGCATTTAATTTAGAAGGGAAATCAGGAACTGCATTAGTCAGAGTGTATAAATAGCCATAGCAGTCATCGGGCTGTTGTTTTGTTTGACGTGGACACGCTGAATTTGTTCTTAAGGGATAACGGTTAGATGAAAAGGGTCCAACATGGAGCCTGGAGCAAACCAGTCGCTCACGCTGGTTTCTGGGCGCTAGAGGCCGTGAGGACTCAGCCCGTGGGAGGGAGGGCGGGGAAGTGCTGGACTCAGGGGGGATGGCACTAATCAGGTTCCACTGAGCTGACCTGGACCGTGCAACAAGTAGCTGGAGGTCATTTCTTTGCAAATGAGCATCCCTTTGTGTCTGTAATTAGCTTTAATTATTGGGCCAGGAACTTCACAGCGGGTCTCCGTGGGAGGTCGGGCTCTGGCTTGTAAGAACTGAGCAGAGAGGCCAGCAGGCCCCGCCTCCGAGGGCAGGGCTGGCCGCTGGTGCCCTAAGACGGCCCCCCGCTAGGGTCTCTAAAGCTCTGCTCAATGCGTGAGAAACCATTATTCAGAGCATTGAAAACCACCCACTCCCAGTAAAATGTGAAAAAAAAAAAAAAGTAGTTCTGCTCAGTGCATGAGAAAGTATCATTCATAGCATTGTAAACCAGACTCGCAATAAAATAAAAAAAGAAAAAAAGAAGTTCTGTTCAGTGGGTGTGTTTCAACCAGGTCTAATTTGGACTCACCTCAAGCCAACAGATGCTTCCCCCCCCCCGCCCCCGAATTTCCAGAGTCCAGGGGTCTAGAAGACAATTCCCCATTTCCTGCCACCAGGAAATGTCACAAGGAAAAGAAAAAATAAAGTTCGAGCTGCAGACTTCGGGGCAAGCGGGTGGAGAGGGGTCCGTTTCCTGCCCAGTCCAGGCTAACTCCAGCCATTCTTTCTCCTGATGGTGAAATAGTATTTTCGCTCGATCCGTTTTCTTTGTATCATGGAGATCTCCCACAAATAAAAGCAAGTACTCCAAGAAACTTGCATGTGTGTCTCGTGTTACTCATTAAGCACCGCAGCCTCTCATCATGTGTGCTCACGTAGAACAAATGAAGCTGTTACTTGTGGGGCCACCTTCAACTCCATGCCACAGCCCAAGAATGGCATCTGGGGTCTCACCCATGCAAGACTTGTGCTTTGTCACACTGACTATCCTAGTCTTCCTTATTTGTATTGAATGATGGTGTTTTCTGTGTTTCATTTATGAAAAATATTGCGGTATCAACCTAGTCCATTTCTTTGTGTTTTTAGTCAATATTATGCTTTTTTTTTTGGGTTAGGGAACCACACCCCATATTTTCAGTGCAGTACTTGGGGATAGCTTCTGCTATTTTTTAGGAGACCGGGTGGTACCCAGGACCAAACCAGGGCCTTTGAATACAAAGCACGAACTTTAGCCTGTTGAAATTCTCTCCCTGGCCCCAACATGATGCATTAAAAAGTATTTGATTCAGGAACAGAGAGATAACTCAACGGTAAAGCATTTGCCTTGCCTGGGTGAGGCCCTGGCATCCAAAAAAAAGGGGGAAAACTATTAAAAAGACTTATTTCAACTTTAATAAGGTACAATTTTCATACAATCAGTGCACCCATTTTAAGATTACAGTGGGCAGCATTTGGCAAATGTGTGTTTCTGTAAAACCACTGTCTCAATCCCACAAAAGACTTTTCCATTACCCCAAATCCTGACTGTCCCATTTCTGGTCTACTTGAGTCTTATTTTTGGCCCTAGGAACTCCAGACCAGCTTTTCCTCATAGTTAAGAGTTCTTTTTTTTTTTTTTCTTTCTTATTGGGTCTCATCCGGCGATGCACAGGGGTTACTCCTGGCTCTGTACTCAGGAATTACTCCTGAAGGTGCTCAGGGGACCATATGGGATGCTGGGAATTGAACCTGGGTCAGCCGCGTGCAAGGCAAACACCCTCCCTGCTGTGCTATTGCTCCAGCCCCTAAGAGTTCTTTTTTTAAGGATGAGAAAATCACAAATGGCTGAGTACATACTTCGTTTTAGGGAGGCTGGGTTTGACCTCCAACCAACACCATGTCCCTGAGCACCCTCAGGAGTCATCCTTTAGTAGCCCTCAAGAACCATGGGGGGCATCTAAACCCCATTTCAAAGCCCAAATGAAAATAATTTTAAAAATATATCAAAAATTTCAACAATAAAACACCTCCCTCAAGCCTTTTAATAATGGGTCTGTTCAAAGAAGTAGTAGCCAGCTCAGGATTATCCACTCTTTGAATTTCTCACCTAAGTCCGTAGTTCCTATGTTGTTTTAACTTTCCTGAGGAATGAGGACTTGCCCCCATCAAACCTTAGACTTCCGGGTTGTCTGACTGTTTCCAGGCAGTGTCGCTGGCCTTGCTCGCCTGTTCTATTTGTTTTTAAGCCATACCTGGTGAGGTTCAGGGATCATTCCTCGCTTGAGTTCAGAGATGGCTCCTGGCAGTGCTCAGGGATGCCCAGGGATCAAACCCAGGTGGTCCACATTCAAGGCAAGTGCCCTACCTGCTGCACTGTTGCTCCAGTTCGATTCTCTATTCTTCCTATTTCCCCCTTCCGCCCCTATTTCCTCTTCCTTTGTCCTTGTTGAGACATTCTGGTGGCATACTTGGTTTTGGTGTACTGGGATGGTGTCAATGCAGGGGCGCTGATTGGACGGAGTGAATGGAAGGAATGGATGGATGGAGTTTCATGTAAACAAAGGGAAGATTTTGACAGGATGAGACATTTTGAGTACATATTGGTGACTGACGATGGTGAAAGGGGATCATGAAAATGATAGCAATTGGATATAAGACACTTGGGTATGACCTTTTTTGTGAAGGTGGGGGCGGGGAGGGAATGCCACACCTGACCATGCTCAGGGATTACTCCTGGCTCTGCACTCAGGAATCACTCCTGGTGGTACTCAGGGATCATATGGGATGCTGGGGATCAAACTGAGTCGGCTGTGTACAAGACAAGCGCCCTAACCACTATACTATTGCTCCGCCCCCACATCCCTGGCCCTTATTAGCATCTTTTAAAGTGCTTAAAAGGCACTTCCATGTTCTTTTGTGTATGTGAACTTTCCTATCTTTTGCTCATCTAAAATATTTTCTCTTTTCCTCGTTGACTTGTAGAAACTCTTAATTTATAACTAATTATCCTTATGTCTGTGGCATGACTAACTTGCAAATACTTCTTCCCAGTGTTTGTTTTTTTTCCTATTGTGTGTTTTTGTAATATTTTGTCATGCAGAATTTTATTGTATTTTGTTATTGTTTTGTGTTTGGGGCCACCCCTGCCTGTATTCAGGGCTTACTCTGGCTCAGGGATCACTCCTGGAGGTGCTCAGATCATAGAGGATGCTGGGATTAAACTCTGGTTGGCTGAGAGCCCCCACCTGCTCTGGTCCCTGTGCAGAATTTTAAAAATTAATATAATTTTATCAGTATTTTCTCTGTGGCTTCCAAGTCTTAATTTTATATATAGAATGTCTTTTGCAAGTTTTAATTTTATTCAAGAAAACCTCCCCAGTAATTTCTCTTCTGTTTTGTTTTGTTGCTAAGCTCAGAGATCACTCCTGGTGGGCTCAGGAGACCAAATGGGGTGCTGGGATTGAGTCTGGTCAGCTGTTAAGGGTGGCAAGCACCCTGCCCACTATACTATTGCTCTGTCACCCCACT